>NW_027477396.1:0-76394 GCF_051020955.1 Megalopta genalis
GTTTCGCATGGATTTGAAGCTAAACCTTCTACATCCCATGGATTTGAAGCTAAATCATGTGTATGGCATGGATTTGAAGCTAAACCTTCTACATCGCATTGATTTTCAGCTGAATCATGTGTTTCGCGTGGATTCGGAGCTAACTCGTTTGCTTCGAATGCAGTTAAAGCTAAATCATGTATATCACAAGTATTTGACGCTAAACCATTTGTATCGCATGGATTTGAAGCTCTGCCTTCTACTTCGCATTGATTTGACGCTAAATATTGTGTTTCGAATGGATTTGAAGCTAACTCGTTTGTTTCGCATGCAGTTGAAACTAAATCATGTATATCACAAGTATTTGCACCAAAACAATTGATTCGCCTGGATTTGAAGCTAAGCCTTCTACTTGGCATTGAATTGAAGCTAAATCGTGTGTTTTGCATGGATTTGAAGCTAACTCGTTTGTTTCTCCTGTATTTGAAGCTATATCATTTATATCGCAAGTATTTGGAGCTAAAGCATTTGTTTCGCATGGATTTGAAGCTAAGCCTTCTACTTAGCATTGATTGGATCCTAAATCACGTGTTTTGCATGGATTTGAAGCTAAGCCTTCTACATCGCATTGATTTGCAGCTGAATCATGTGTTTCGCATGGATTTGAAGCTAACTCTTTCGTTTCTCCTGCATTTGAAACTATATCACTTATATCGCAAGTATTGGAAGCTAAATAATGTGTTTCGCATGGATTTGAAGCTAAACCTTCTACATCGCATTGATTTGCTGCTAAATCATGTGTTTCGCATGTATTTGAAGCTGACTCGTTTGTTGCGCATGCCGTTGAATCTGAATAACGTATAACACAAGTAAGAGTAGCCAAACAATTTGTTTCGCATGGATTTGAATCTAAGCCGTGTACTTCGAATTGATTTGAAGGTAAATCATGTGTTACGCATGGATTTGAAGCTAAACCTTCTACATCGCATTGATTTGTAGCTAAATCATTTGTTTCGCATGGATTTGAAGCTACCTCGTTTGTTTCGCCTGCATTTGAAACTATATCACTTACATCGCAAGTATCTGAATCTAAATCATTTGTCCCGCATGGATTTGATGCTAAATCTTCTACATAGCATTGATTTGAAGCTGAATCATGTGTTTTGCATCGATTTGAAGCTAACTCGTTTGTTTCCCCTGCAGTTGAAGCTGTATCACCTATGTCGCAAGTATCTAAACCTAAATCATTTGATTCGCATGGATTTGAAGCTAATCCTTCTACTTCGCATTGAATTGAAGCTAAATCATGCGTATCGCATGGATTTTCAAGCTAACTTGTTTGATTCGTCTGCATTTGAAGCTATATCGCTTATATCCCAAGTGTTTCAAGCTAAATCATTTGTTTCGAATGGATTTGAAGCTAAACCTTCTACATCGCGATGATTTGCAGCTGAATCATGTGTTTTGCTTGGATTTTGAAGCCAACTCGTTTGTTTCGTATGCAGTTGAAACTAAATCATGTATATCACAAGTATTTGAAACTAAACCATTTGATTCGCATGGATTTGAAGCTAAGCCTTCTAATTCGCATTGTCTTGAAGCTAAATAATGTATTTCGCGTGGATTCGAAGCTAACTCGTCTGTTACGAATGCAGCTGAAGCTAAATCATGCATATCCCAAGTATTTGAAACTAAACAATTTGTATCGCATGGATTTGCAAATACGCCTTCTACTTCGCATTGATTTGAAGTTAAATCACGTGACCCGCATGGATTTGACACTAACTCTTCTGTTTCGCCTCCATTTGTAGCTATATCACTTATATCGCCTGTATTTGAAGCTAGATCACTTATATCGCAAGTATTTGAAGCTAAACCACTTGTTTGGCATGGTTTTGAAGTTAAGCCTTCTACTTCGCATTGATTGGATGCTAAATCGAGTGTTTTGCATGGATTTGAAGCTTGGCCTTCTACATCACATTGATTTGAAGCTAAATCATGTGTTTCGCGTGGATTGGAAGGTAACTCGTTTGTTTCGCATGCAGTTGAAGCTAAATCATGTCTTTCACAAGTATTTGAAGATGAACCACTTGAATCGCATGGCTTTGAACCTGAGCCTTCTACTTCCCACTGATTTGCACCTAACAAATGTGTTTCGCATGGATTTGAAGCTAAACCTTCTACATCCCATGGATTTGAAGCTAAACCTTCTACACCCCATGGATTTGAAGCTAAATCATGTGTTTGGCATGGATTTGAAGTTAAACCTGCTACTTCGCATTGATTTGATGCTAAATTATGTGTTTCGCTTGGATTCGGAGCTAACTCGTTTGCTTCGAATGCAGTTGAAGCTAAATCATGTATATCACAAGTATTTGAAGCTAAACCATTTGTATCGCATGGATTTGAAGCTCTGCCTTCTACTTCGCATTGATTTGACGCTAAATATTGTGTTTCGAATGAATTTGAAGCTAACTCGTTTGTTTCGCATGCAGTTGAAACTAAATAATGTATATCACAAGTATTTGCAGCTAAACAATTGATTCGCATGGATTTGAAGCTAAGCCTTCCACTTGGCATTGAATTGAAGCTAAATCGTGTGTTTTGCATGGATTTGAAGCTAACTCGTTTGTTTCTCCTGTATTTGAAGCTGTATCATTTATATCGCAAGTATTTGAAGCTAAACCATTTGTTTCGCATGTATTTGAAGCTAAGCCTTCTACTTGGCATTGAATTGAAGCTAAATCGTGTGTTTTGCATGGATTTGAAACTGTCTCGTTTGTTTCTCCTGTATTTGACGCTGTATCATTTATATCGCAAGTATTTGAAGCTAAACCATTTGTTTCGCATGGATTTGAAGCTAAGCCTTCTACTTCGCATTGATTGGATCCTAAATCACGTGTTTTGCATGGATTTGAAGCTAAGCCTTCTACATCACATTGATTTGAAGCTAAATCATGTGTTTCGCGAGGATTTGAAGGTAACTCGTTTGTTTCGCATGCAGTTAAATCTAAATAGCGTATATCACAAGTATTTGAATCTAAACCATTCGTTTCGCATAGATTTGAATCTAAGCCTTCTACTTCGCATTAATAGGAAGCTAAATCACGTGTTTTGCATGGATTTGAAGCTAAACCTTCTACATCGCATTGATTTGCATCTGAATCATGTGTTTCGCATGGATTTGAAGCTAACTCGTTTGTGTGGCATGCAGTTTAAGCTAAATCATGTATATCACAGGTATTTGAATCAAAACCATTTGATTCGCATGGGGTTTGATGCTAAGCCTTCTACTTCACACTGATTTGATGCTGAATCATGACTTTCGCATGGATTTGAAGCTAACTCATTTGTTTCGCACGCAGTTGTAGCTAAATAATGTATATCACAAGTATTTGTAGCTAAACCATTTGTTTGCATGGATTTGAAGCTAAGCCTTCTACTTCGCATTGATTTGAAGCTAAATCGTGTGTCTCGCACGGATTTGATGCAAACTTGTTTGTTTCGCATGCAGCTGTAGCTAAATAATGTATATCACAAGTATTTGTAACTAAACCATTTGTTTCGCATGGATTTGAAGCTAAGCCTTCTACTTCGCATTGATTTGAAGCTAAATCATTTGTTTCGCGTGGAATTGAAGCTACCTCGTTTGTTCCTCCTGCTTTTGAAGCTATATCACTTATATCGCAAGTATTTGAAGCTAAATCATATGTGTCGCATGGATTTGAAGCTGAACTTTCTACATCGCATGGGTTTGAAGCTAAACCTTCTACATCGCATTGATTTGAAGCTAAATCATGTGTTTCGCAGTGATTTGAAGCTAACTCGTTTGTTTCGCATGCAGTTGTAGCTAAATAATGTATATCACAAGTATTTGTAGCTAAACCATTTGTTTCGCATGGATTTGAAGCTAAACCTTCTACATCAAATTGATTTGAAGCTAAATCATGTGTTTCGCGTGGATTTGAAGGTAACTCGTTTGTTTCGCATGCAGTTGAAGCTATATCACCTTTATCCCAAGTGTTTGAAGCTCAATCATTTGTATCGCATGGATTTGATGCTAAACCTTCTACATCGCATTGATTTGAAGCTAACTCATGTGTTTCGCATGCAGTTGAAAATATACCACCTATATCCCAAGTGTTTGAAGCTCAATCATTTGTTTCGCATGAATTTGAAGCTAAACCTTCTACATCAATTTGATTTGAAGCTAAAACATGTGTTTCGCGTGGATTTGAAGGTAACTCGTTTGTTTCGCATGCAGTTGAAGCTATATCACCTTTATCCCAAGTGTTTGTAACTAAACCATTTGTTTCGCATGGATTTGAAGCTAAGCCTTCTACTTCGCATTGATTTGAAGCTAAATCATTTGTTTCGCATGGTTTTGAAGCTAAGACTTCTAGTTCGCATTGATTTGAAGCTAAATCATGAGTTTCGCATTGATTTGAAGCTAACTCGTTTGTTACGTCTGCAGTTGAATCTATATCACTAATATAACAAGTATTTGAAGCTAAATCATTTGTTCCGCATGGATTTGAAGCTAAGTCTTCTAGGTCGCATTGATTTGCATATAAATCATGTGTTTCGCATAGATTTGAAGCTAACTCGTTTGTTTCGTCTGCATTTGAAGCTATATCACTTATATGGCAAGTATTTGAAGTTAAACGATTTGTATCGCATGGATTTGAAGCTAAACCTTCTACATCGCATTGATTTGCAGCTTAATCATGTCTTTTGCATGTATTTAAAGCTAACCCGTTTGTTTCCCCTGCATTTGTAGCTATATCAATTATATAACAAGTATCTGATGCTAAATCATTTGTTTCGCATGGATTTGAAGCTAAACCTTCCACGTCGCTTTGATTTGAAGCTAAATCTAGTGTTTATCATGGATTTGAAGCTAACTCGTTTGCTTCGCCTGCATTTGAAGCTATTTCATTTATACCGCAAGTATTTGAAGCTAAATCATTTGTTTCGCATGGATTTGAAGCTAGACCTTCTACATCGCATAGATCTGCAGCTAAATCATGTGTTTCGCATGGATTTGGAGCTAAATGATTTGTTTCACATGGATTTGAAGCTAACTCGTTTGTTTCGCCAGCATTTGAAGCTATATCACTTTTATCGCAAGTATTTGAAGCTAAATCATTTATAACGCGCAGATTTGAAGCTAAACCTTCTACATATCATTGATTTGAATCTAAATCAAGTGTTTCGCGTGGACTTGAAGCTAACTCGTTGATTTCGCATGCAGTTGAAGCCAAATTATGTATATCGTAAGTATCTGAAACTAATCCCTTTGTTCCGCATGGATTTGAAGCTAAACCTTCTACATCTTATTGATTTGAACCTAAATCATTTGATTCGCATGGATTTGAAGCTAATCCTTCTACTTCGCATTGATTTGCAGCTAAATCATGCGTATCGCATGGATTTTCAAGCTAACTCGTTTGATTCGTCTGCATTTGAAGCTATATCGCTTATATCCCAAGTGTTTGAAGCTAAATCATTTGTTTCGCTTTGATTTGAAGCTAAACCTTCTACATAGAATTGATTTGAAGCTTAATAATGTGTTTTGCGTGGATTTGAAGCTAACCCGTTTGTTTCCCCTGCATTTGAAGCTATATCAATTATATCGCAAGTATCTGATGCTAAATCATTTGTATCGCATGGATTTGAAGCTAAACCTTCTACTTCGCTTTGATTTGAAGACGAATCATGTGTTTCGCATGGATTTGAAGCTAACTCTTTTGTTTCGCCTGAATTTGAAGCTATATCACTTATATTGCAAGTAATTGAAGCTAAATCATTTGTTTCGCATGGATTTGAAGCAAAGCCTTCTACTTCGCATGTATTTGAAGCTAAACCACGTGTTTCCCATGAATTTGAACCTAAATCATGTTTTTCGCGTGCATTTTTAGCTTACTCACGTGTTTTGCATGGATTTGAGGCTAACTCGTTTGTGTCTCCTACATTTGAAGCTATAGCACTTACATTCGTAAGTATTTGAAGCTAAATCTTTCGTTTCGCATTGATTTGAAGCTATGCCTTCTACTTCGCACTGTTTTGAAGCTATATAATGCATTTCGCGTGGATTTGAAGCTAACTCGTTTGTTTCTCCTGTATTTGAAGCTTTATCATTTATATCGCAAGTATTTGAAGATAAATCATATGTATCGCATGGATTTGAAGCTAAGCCTTCTACTTGGCATTGAATTGAAGCTAAATCGTGTGTTTTGCATGGATTTGAAGCTAACTCGTTTGTTTCTCCTGTATTTGACGCTGTATCATTTATATCGCAAGTATTTGAAGCTAAACCATTTGTTTCGCATGGATTTGAAGCTAAGCCTTCTACCTCGCATTGATTGGATCCTAAATCACGTGTTTTGAATGGATTTGAAGCTAAATCTGCTACTTCGCATTGATTTGAAGCTAAATTATGTGTTTCGCATGGATTTGAAGGTAACTCGTTTGTTTCGCATGCAGTTGTAGCTACATCATGTCTTTC
Organism: Megalopta genalis; assembly: GCF_051020955.1. Taxonomy (NCBI): domain Eukaryota; kingdom Metazoa; phylum Arthropoda; class Insecta; order Hymenoptera; family Halictidae; genus Megalopta; species Megalopta genalis. Next base: position 6,488 of record NW_027477396.1, read on the forward strand.
ACAAGTATTTGAAGATAAACCATTTGAATCGCATTGATTTGAACCTGAGCCTTCTACTTCGCACTGATTTGCAGCTAAATAATGTGTTTCGCATGGATTTGAAGCTAAACTTTCTACATCCCATAGATTTGAAGCTAAATCATGTGTTTTGTTTGGATTTGAAGCTAAACCTTCTACATCGCATTGATTTGCAGCTGAATCATGTGTTTGGCATGGATTTGAAGCTAAGTCGTTCGTTTCGCCTGTATTTGAAGCTAGATCACTTATATCGCAAGTATTTGAAGCTGAATCATGTGTTTCGCTTGGATTTGAAGCTAAACCTTCTACATCGCATTGATTTGAAGCTAAATCATGTGTTTCGCGTGGATTTGAAGATAACTCGTTTGTTTCGCATGGGTTTTGATGCTAAGCCTCCTAGAACGCACTGATTTGAAGCTGAATCATGTCTTTCGCATGGATTTGAAGCTAACTCGTTTTTTCCGCCTGCATTTGAAGCTATATCATGTATATCACAAGTATTTGAAGCTAAATCATTTGATTCGCATTGGATTTGAAGCTAAACCTTCTACATCGCATTGTTTTGAAGCTAAATCATGTGTTCCGCATGGATTTGAAGCTAACTCGTTTGTTTCGCATGCAGTTGTAGCTAAATAATGTATATCACAAGTATTTGTAGCTAAACCATTAGTTTCGCATGGATTTGAAGCTAAACATTCTACATCGCATTGATTTGAAGCTAAATTATGTGTTTCGCATGGATTTGAATCTAACTCGTTTGTGTCGCATGCAGTTGTAGCTTCATAATGTATATCACAAGTATTTGTAGCTAAAACATTTGTATCGCATGGATTTGAAGCTCTGCCTTCTACTTCGCATTGATTTGACGCTAAATCATTTGTTTCGCGTGGAATTGAAGCTACCTCGTTTGTTCCTCCTGCTTTTGAAGCTATATCACTTATATCGCAAGTATTTGAAGCTAAATCATATGTGTCGCATGGATTTGAAGCTGAACTTTCTACATCGCATTGATTTGAAGCTAAATCTTGTAAATCGCATGGATTTGAAGCTAAACCTTCTACATCGCATTGATTTGAAGCTAAATCATGTGTTTCGCAGTGATTTGAAGCTAACTCGTTTGTTTCGCATGCAGTTGTAGCTAAATAATGTATATGACAAGTATTTGTAGCTAAACCATTTGTTTCGCATGGATTTGAAGCTAAACCTTCTACATCGCATTGATTTGAAGCTAAATCATGTGTATCCCATGTATTTGAAGCTAACTCGTTTGTTTCGCATACATTTGAAGCTGTATCCATTATATTCGCAAGTATTTGACGCTAAATCATTCGTTTCGCATGGATTTGAAGCTAAGCCCTCTACTTCGCATTGATTTGAAGCTAAATCATGTGTTTCTCATGGATTTGAAGCTAACTCGTCTGTTTGGCCTGCATTGAAGCTATATCACTTACATCGCAAGTATTTGATGCCAACATCATTTGCTTCGCACGGATTTGAAGCTAAACCTTTTACATCGCATTGATTTGAAGCTATATCATGTGTTTCGCTTGGATTTGAAGCTAAATCATGTGTTTTGCATGGATTTGAAGCTAACTCGTTTGTGTCGCCTGCATTTGAAGCGATATCATTTATATCGCATGTATTTGATGCTCAATCAGTTGTGTCGCATGGATTTGAAGCTTTGCCTTCTACTTCGCATTGATATGAAGCTAAATCATGTATTTCGCATGGATTTGAAGCTAACTCGTTTGTTTTTCCTGCTTTTGAACCAACTTCATTTATATCGCAAGTATTTGAAGCTAACTCGTTTGTTTCGCATGCAGTTGAAGCTAAATCATGTATATCATAAGTATCTGCGGCTAAACAATTTGTTTCGCATGTATTTGATGCTAAACCATGTGTTTCGCATGTATTTGAAGATAAATCATGTGTTTCGCCTGGATTTGTAGCTAAACCTTCTAGATCGCGTTCATTAGTATCTAAGACATGTGTTTCGCATGGATTTGAAGCTAACTCTTTCGTTTCGCCTGCATTTGAAGCTATATCCCTTTTATCGCAAGTATATGAAGCTAAATCATTTGTTTCGCATGGATTAGAAGCTAAACATTCTACATCGCATTGATTTGCAGCTAAATCATGTGTTTCGCATGGATTTGAAGCTAATCCTTCTACTTCGCATTGATTTGAAGCTAAGTCATGTGTATCGCATGGATTTTGAAACTAACTCGTTTGATTTTTCTGCATTTGGAGCTATATCACTTATATCCTAAGTGTTTGAAGCTAAATCATTTGTTTCGCATGGATTTGAAGCCAAACCGTCTACATAGCATTGATTTGAAGCTAAACCTTCTACATCGCATTGATTTGCAGTTAAGTCATGTGTTTCGCATGGATTTGAAGCTAACTCGTTTGTTTTCCATGCATTTGTAGCTATATCACTTAAATAACAAGTATCTGATGCTAAATCATTTGATTCGCATGGATTTCAAGCTAAACATCCTACATCGCATTGATTTGCAGCTAAATCATGTGTTTCGCATGGACTTGAAGCTAGCTCGTTCGTTTCGCCTGCATTTGAATCTATATCACTTATATCGCAAGTATTTGAAGCTAAATCATTTGTTTCGGGCGGATTTGAAGCTAAACCTTCTACACCGCATTGATTTGAAGCTAAATCATGTGTTTCGCATGGATTTGAAGCTAGGATATCTAGATCGCAGTGATTTGAAGCTAAATCATATGTTTCGCACGTATTTGAAGCTAACTCGTTTGTTACGCCTGCAGTTGAATCTATATCACTTATATCACAATTATTTGAAGCTAAATCATTTGTTCCGCATGGATTTGAAGCTAAGCCTTCTACTTCGCATTGATATCAAGCTAAATCATGTGTTTCGCTTGGATTTTGCAGCTAACTCGTTTGATTCATCTGCATTTGGAGCTATATCAGTTATATCGCAAGTATCTGATGCTGTGTCGTTTGTTTTGCATGGATTTGAAGCTAAACCTGCTACGTCGCATTGATTTGCATCAAAATCATGTGCATCGCATGGAGTTGAAGCTAACTCTTTCGTTTCGACTGCATATGAAGCTGTGTCATTTATATCGCAAGTATTTGAAGCTAAATCATTTGTTTCGCATGGATTTCAAGCTAGGCCTTCTTCTTTGCATTGATAGGAATCTAAATCACGTGTTTTGCATGGATTTGAAGCTGAACCATTTGATTCGCATGCATTTGAAGCTAAGCCTTCTACTTCGCATTGATATCAAGCTAAATCATGTGTTTCGCTTGGATTTTGCAGCTAACTCGTTTGATTCATCTGCATTTGGAGCTATATCAGTTATATCGCAAGTATCTGATGCTATGTCGTTTGTTTTGCATGGATTTGAAGCTAAACCTGCTACGTGGCATTGATTTGCATCAAAATCATGTGCATCGCATGGAGTTGTAGCTAACTCGTTCGTTTCGACTGCATATGAAGCTGTGTCATTTATATCGCAAGTATTTGAAGCTAAATCATTTGTTTTGCAGGGATTTGAAGCTAAACCTTCTAAGTCGCATTGATTTGCAGCTACATCATGTGTGTCGCATGGATTTGAAGCTAACTCGTTTGATTCGTCTGCATTTGAAGCTATATCACTTATATCGCAAGTATTTTAAACTAAATCATTTGTTTCGAATGGATTTGAAACTAACTCGATTGTTTCTTCTGCATTTGAAGCTATATCACTAATATCGAGAGTGTTTGAAGCTAAATCATTTGTTTCGCACAGATTCGAAGCTAAACCTTCTACATCGCATTGATTTGAAGCATAATCATGTGTTTCGCTTGGCTTTGAAGCTAAATCATGTGTTTCGCATGGATTTGAAGCAAACTCGTTTGTGTCGCCTGCATTTGAAGCTATATCATTTATATCGCAAGTATTTGATGCTCAATCAGTTGTGTCGCATGGATTTGAAGCTAAGCCTTCTACTTCGTATTGATATGAATCTAGATCATGTGTTTCGCATGGATTTGAATCTGACTCGTTCGTTTTTCCAGCTTTTGAACCTACTTCAATTATATCGCAAGTATTTGATGCTAACACGTTTGTTTCGCATTCATTTGAAGCTGTATCCATTATATTCGCAAGTATCTGACGCTAAATCATTCGTTTCGCATGGATTTGAAGCTAAGCCCTCTACTTCGCATTGATTTGAAGCTAAATCATGTGTTTCTCATGGATTTGAAGCTAACTCGTCTGTTTGGCCTGCATTGAAGCTATATCACTTACATCGCAAGTATTTGATGCCAACATCATTTGCTTCGCACGGATTTGAAGCTAAACCTTTTACATCGCATTGATTTGAAGCTATATCATGTGTTTCGCTTGGATTTGAAGCTAAATCATGTGTTTTGCATGGATTTGAAGCTAACTCGTTTGTGTCGCCTGCATTTGAAGCGATATCATTTATATCGCATGTATTTGATGCTCAATCAGTTGTGTCGCATGGATTTGAAGTTTTGCCTTCTACTTCGCATTGATATGAAGCTAAATCATGTATTTCGCATGGATTTGAAGCTAACTCGTTTGTTTTTCCTGCTTTTGAACCAACTTCATTTATATCGCAAGTATTTGAAGCTAACTCGTTTGTTTCGCATGCAGTTGAAGCTAAATCATGTATATCATAAGTATCTGCGGCTAAACAATTTGTTTCGCATGTATTTGATGCTAAACCATGTGTTTCGCATGTATTTGAAGATAAATCATGTGTTTCGCCTGGATTTGTAGCTAAACCTTCTAGATCGCGTTCATTAGTATCTAAGACATGTGTTTCGCATGGATTTGAAGCTAACTCTTTCGTTTCGCCTGCATTTGAAGCTATATCCCTTTTATCGCAAGTATATGAAGCTAAATCATTTGTTTCGCATGGATTAGAAGCTAAACATTCTACATCGCATTGATTTGCAGCTAAATCATGTGTTTCGCATGGATTTGAAGCTAATCCTTCTACTTCGCATTGATTTGAAGCTAAGTCATGTGTATCGCATGGATTTTGAAACTAACTCGTTTGATTTTTCTGCATTTGGAGCTATATCACTTATATCCTAAGTGTTTGAAGCTAAATCATTTGTTTCGCATGGATTTGAAGCCAAACCGTCTACATAGCATTGATTTGAAGCTAAACCTTCTACATCGCATTGATTTGCAGCTAAGTCATGTGTTTCGCATGGATTTGAAGCTAACTCGTTTGTTTTCCATGCATTTGTAGCTATATCACTTAAATAACAAGTATCTGATGCTAAATCATTTGATTCGCATGGATTTCAAGCTAAACATCCTACATCGCATTGATTTGCAGCTAAATCATGTGTTTCGCATGGACTTGAAGCTAGCTCGTTCGTTTCGCCTGCATTTGAATCTATATCACTTATATCGCAAGTATTTGAAGCTAAATCATTTGTTTCGGGCGGATTTGAAGCTAAACCTTCTACACCGCATTGATTTGAAGCTAAATCATGTGTTTCGCATGGATTTGAAGCTAGGATATCTAGATCGCAGTGATTTGAAGCTAAATCATATGTTTCGCACGTATTTGAAGCTAACTCGTTTGTTACGCCTGCAGTTGAATCTATATCACTTATATCACAATTATTTGAAGCTAAATCATTTGTTCCGCATGGATTTGAAGCTAAGCCTTCTACTTCGCATTGATATCAAGCTAAATCATGTGTTTCGCTTGGATTTTGCAGCTAACTCGTTTGATTCATCTGCATTTGGAGCTATATCAGTTATATCGCAAGTATCTGATGCTATGTCGTTTGTTTTGCATGGATTTGAAGCTAAACCTGCTACGTCGCATTGATTTGCATCAAAATCATGTGCATCGCATGGAGTTGAAGCTAACTCTTTCGTTTCGACTGCATATGAAGCTGTGTCATTTATATCGCAAGTATTTGAAGCTAAATCATTTGTTTCGCATGGATTTCAAGCTAGGCCTTCTTCTTTGCATTGATAGGAATCTAAATCACGTGTTTTGCATGGATTTGAAGCTGAACCATTTGATTCGCATGCATTTGAAGCTAAGCCTTCTACTTCGCATTGATATCAAGCTAAATCATGTGTTTCGTTTGGATTTTGCAGCTAACTCGTTTGATTCATCTGCATTTGGAGCTATATCAGTTATATCGCAAGTATCTGATGCTATGTCGTTTGTTTTGCATGGATTTGAAGCTAAACCTGCTACGTGGCATTGATTTGCATCAAAATCATGTGCATCGCATGGAGTTGTAGCTAACTCGTTCGTTTCGACTGCATATGAAGCTGTGTCATTTATATCGCAAGTATTTGAAGCTAAATCATTTGTTTTGCAGGGATTTGAAGCTAAACCTTCTAAGTCGCATTGATTTGCAGCTACATCATGTGTGTCGCATGGATTTGAAGCTAACTCGTTTGATTCGTCTGCATTTGAAGCTATATCACTTATATCGCAAGTATTTTAAACTAAATCATTTGTTTCGAATGGATTTGAAACTAACTCGATTGTTTCTTCTGCATTTGAAGCTATATCACTAATATCGAGAGTGTTTGAAGCTAAATCATTTGTTTCGCACAGATTCGAAGCTAAACCTTCTACATCGCATTGATTTGAAGCATAATCATGTGTTTCGCTTGGCTTTGAAGCTAAATCATGTGTTTCGCATGGATTTGAAGCAAACTCGTTTGTGTCGCCTGCATTTGAAGCTATATCATTTATATCGCAAGTATTTGATGCTCAATCAGTTGTGTCGCATGGATTTGAAGCTAAGCCTTCTACTTCGTATTGATATGAATCTAGATCATGTGTTTCGCATGGATTTGAATCTGACTCGTTCGTTTTTCCAGCTTTTGAACCTACTTCAATTATATCGCAAGTATTTGATGCTAACTCGTTTGTTTCGCATACATTTGAAGCTGTATCCATTATATTCGCAAGTATCTGACGCTAAATCATTCGTTTCGCATGGATTTGAAGCTAAGCCCTCTACTTCGCATTGATTTGAAGCTAAATCATGTGTTTCTCATGGATTTGAAGCTAACTCGTCTGTTTGGCCTGCATTGAAGCTATATCACTTACATCGCAAGTATTTGATGCCAACATCATTTGCTTCGCACGGATTTGAAGCTAAACCTTTTACATCGCATTGATTTGAAGCTATATCATGTGTTTCGCTTGGATTTGAAGCTAAATCATGTGTTTTGCATGGATTTGAAGCTAACTCGTTTGTGTCGCCTGCATTTGAAGCGATATCATTTATATCGCATGTATTTGATGCTCAATCAGTTGTGTCGCATGGATTTGAAGTTTTGCCTTCTACTTCGCATTGATATGAAGCTAAATCATGTATTTCGCATGGATTTGAAGCTAACTCGTTTGTTTTTCCTGCTTTTGAACCAACTTCATTTATATCGCAAGTATTTGAAGCTAACTCGTTTGTTTCGCATGCAGTTGAAGCTAAATCATGTATATCATAAGTATCTGCGGCTAAACAATTTGTTTCGCATGTATTTGATGCTAAACCATGTGTTTCGCATGTATTTGAAGATAAATCATGTGTTTCGCCTGGATTTGTAGCTAAACCTTCTAGATCGCGTTCATTAGTATCTAAGACATGTGTTTCGCATGGATTTGAAGCTAACTCTTTCGTTTCGCCTGCATTTGAAGCTATATCCCTTTTATCGCAAGTATATGAAGCTAAATCATTTGTTTCGCATGGATTAGAAGCTAAACATTCTACATCGCATTGATTTGCAGCTAAATCATGTGTTTCGCATGGATTTGAAGCTAATCCTTCTACTTCGCATTGATTTGAAGCTAAGTCATGTGTATCGCATGGATTTTGAAACTAACTCGTTTGATTTTTCTGCATTTGGAGCTATATCACTTATATCCTAAGTGTTTGAAGCTAAATCATTTGTTTCGCATGGATTTGAAGCCAAACCTTCTACATAGCATTGATTTGAAGCTAAACCTTCTACATCGCATTGATTTGCAGCTAAGTCATGTGTTTCGCATGGATTTGAAGCTAACTCGTTTGTTTTCCATGCATTTGTAGCTATATCACTTAAATAACAAGTATCTGATGCTAAATCATTTGATTCGCATGGATTTCAAGCTAAACATCCTACATCGCATTGATTTGCAGCTAAATCATGTGTTTCGCATGGACTTGAAGCTAGCTCGTTCGTTTCGCCTGCATTTGAATCTATATCACTTATATCGCAAGTATTTGAAGCTAAATCATTTGTTTCGGGCGGATTTGAAGCTAAACCTTCTACACCGCATTGATTTGAAGCTAAATCATGTGTTTCGCACGGATTTGAAGCTAAACCTTTTACATCGCATTGATTTGAAGCTATATCATGTGTTTCGCTTGGATTTGAAGCTAAATCATGTGTTTTGCATGGATTTGAAGCTTACTCGTTTGTGTCGCCTGCATTTGAAGCGATATCATTTATATCGCATGTATTTGATGCTCAATCAGTTGTGTCGCATGGATTTGAAGCTTTGCCTTCTACTTCGCATTGATATGAAGCTAAATCATGTATTTCGCATGGATTTGAAGCTAACTCGTTTGTTTTTCCTGCTTTTGAACCAACTTCATTTATATCGCAAGTATTTGAAGCTAACTCGTTTGTTTCGCATGCAGTTGTAGCTAAATCATGTATATCATAAGTATCTGCGGCTAAACAATTTGTTTCGCATGTATTTGATGCTAAACCATGTGTTTCGCATGTATTTGAAGATAAATCATGTGTTTCGCATGCATTTGAAGCTTAATCATGTGTTTTGCATAAATTTGAAGCTAACTCGTTTGTTTCGCATGCAGTTGAAGCTATTTCATTTATATCGCAAGTATTTGACGCGAATCCATTTGTTTCGCATGGATTTGAAGCCAAGCCTTCTACTTCGCAATTATTTGAAGCTAAATCATGTGTTTCGCATGGATTTGAAGCTTACTCGTTTGATTCGTCTGCATTTGAAGCTATATCACTTATATCGCAAGCATTTGATGCTAAATCATTTGTATCGCATGGATATGAAGCTAACTCGTTTGTTTCGCCTGCAGTTGAGTCTATATCACTTATATCACAAGTATTTGAAGCTAAATCATTTGTTTCGCATGTATTTGAAGCTAATCCATCTACATCGCATTGATTTGAAGCTAAATCAAGTGTTTCGCCTGGATTTGTAGCTAAACCTTCTAGATCGCGTTCATTAGTATCTAAGACATGTGTTTCGCATGGATTTGAAGCTAACTCTTTCGTTTCGCCTGCATTTGAAGCTATATCCCTTTTATCGCAAGTATATGAAGCTAAATCATTTGTTTCGCATGGATTAGAAGCTAAACATTCTACATCGCATTGATTTGCAGCTAAATCATGTGTTTCGCATGGATTTGAAGCTAATCCTTCTACTTCGCATTGATTTGAAGCTAAGTCATGTGTATCGCATGGATTTTGAAACTAACTCGTTTGATTTTTCTGCATTTGGAGCTATATCACTTATATCCTAAGTGTTTGAAGCTAAATCATTTGTTTCGCATGGATTTGAAGCCAAACCTTCTACATAGCATTGATTTGAAGCTAATCCTTCTACATCGCATTGATTTGCAGCTAAGTCATGTGTTTCGCATGGATTTGAAGCTAACTCGTTTGTTTTCCATGCATTTGTAGGTATATCACTTAAATATCAAGTATCTGATGCTAAATCATTTGATTCGCATGGATTTCAAGCTAAACATCCTACATCGCATTGATTTGCAGCTAAATCATGTGTTTCGCATGGACTTAAAGCTAAGCCTTCTACTTCGTATTGATATGAATCTAGATCATGTGTTTCGCATGGATTTGAATCTGACTCGTTCGTTTTTCCAGCTTTTGAACCTACTTCATTTATATCGCAAGTATTTGATGCTAACTCGTTTGTTTCGAATCCAGTTGAAGCTAAATCATGTATATCACAAGTATTTGAAGCTAAACCATTTGATTCGCTTGGATTTGAAGCTAAGCCTTCTACTTCGCATTGATTGTATCCTAAATCACGTGTTTTGCATGGATTTGAAGCTAAGCCTTCTACATCGCATTGATTTGCAGCTGAATCATGTGTTTCGCATGGATTTGAAGCTAACTCGTTCGTTTCTCCTGCACTTGAAACTATATCACTTATATCGCAACTATTTGAAGCTAAATCATGTGTTTCGCTTGGATTTGAAGCTAAACCTTCTACATCGCATTCATTTGAACCAATTCATGTGTTTCGCGTGGATTTGAAGGTAACTCGTTTGTTTCGCATGCAGTTGAAGCTATATCACCTTTGTCCCAAGTGTTTGAAGCTCAATCATTTGTTTCGCATGGATTTGAAGCTAAACCTTCTACATCGCATTGATTTGAAGCTAACTCATGTGTTTCGCGTGGATTTGAAGGTAACTCGTTTGTTTCGCATGCAGTTGGAGCTATACCACCTATATCCCAAGTGTTTGAAGCTCAATCATTTGTTTCGCATGGTTTTGAAGCTAAACCATCTACATCGCATTGATTTCCAGCTAAATCATGTGTTTCGCATGGACTTGAAGGTAACTCGTTTGTTTCGCATGCAGTTGGAGCTATACCACCTATATCCCAAGTGTTTGAAGCTCAATCATTTGTTTCGCATGGTTTTGAAGCTAAACCTTCTACATCGCATTGATTTCCAGCTAAATCATGTGTTTCGCGTGGATTAGAAGGTAACTCGTTTGTTTCGCATGCAGTTGAAGCTATATCATGTATATTTCAAGTAATTGAAGCTAAACCATTTGTTTCGCATTTATGTGAAGCTAAATCATGTGTTTACCATGACAATGAACCTAAATCATTTGTTGCCCATGGATTTGAAGCTTAATCATGTGTTTTGCATGGTTTTGAAGCTAACTTGATTGTATCCTCTGCATTTGAAGTTACTTCATTTATATCGCAAGTATTTGAAGCCAAACCATATTTGTTTCACATGGATTTGACGCTAAGTCTTCTACTTCGTATTGATTTGAAGCTGAATCGTGTGTTTCACATTGATTTGAAGCTAACTCGTTTGTTTCGCATGCAGTTCGTAGCTAAATAATGTATATTACAAGTATTTGTAGCTAAACCATTTGTTTCGCATGGATTTGAAGCTAAGCCTTCTACTTCGCATTGATTTGAAGCTAAATCATTTGTTTCGCATGGAATTGAAGCTACCTCGTTTGTTCCTCCAGCTTTTGAATCTATATCACTTATATCGCAAGTATTTGAAGCTAAATCATATGTGTCGCATGGATTTGAAGCTAAACTTTCTACATCGCATTGATTTGAAGCTAACTCGTTTGTTTCGCATGCAGTTGAAGCGAAATCATGTCTTTCACAAGTATTTGAAGATGAACCATTTGAATCGCATCGATTTGAACCTGAGCCTTCTACTTCGCACTGATTTGCAGCTAAATAATGTTTTACGCATGGATTTGAAGCTAAACCTTCTACATCCCATGGATTTGAAGCTAAGCCTTCTACTTCGCATTGATTGGATCCTAAATCACGTGTTTTGCATGGATTTGAACCTAAGCCTTCTACATCGCATTGATTTGCAGCTGAATCATGTGTTTCGCATGGATTTGAAGCTAACTCGTTCGTTTCTCCTGCATTTGAAACTATATCACTTATATCGCAAGTATTGGAAGCTAAATCATGTGTTTCGCTTGGATTTGAAGCTAAACCTTCTACATCGCATTGATTGGAAGCTAAATTATGTGTTTCGCTTGGATTTGAATGTAACTCATTTGTTTCGCATGCAGCTGAAGCTATATCACCTATATCCCAAGTGTAGGAAGCTCAATCATTTGTTTCGCATGGATTTGAAGCTAAACCTGCTACTTCGCATTGATTTGAAGCTAAATCACGAGTTTTGCATGGATTTGAAGCTAAGCCTTCTACTTCGCATTGATTGGATCCTAAATCACGTGTTTTGCATGGATTTGAAGCTAAGCCTTCTACATCGCATTGATTTGCAGCTGAATCATGTGTTTCGCATGGATTTGAAGCTAACTCGTTCGTTTCTCCTGCATTTGAAACTATATCACTTATATCGCAACTATTTGAAGCTAAATCATGTGTTTCGCTTGGATTTGAAGCTAAACCTTCTACATCGCATTCATTTGAACCAATTCATGTATTTCGCATGGATTTGAAGCTAACTCGTTTGTTTTTCCTGCTTTTGAACCAACTTCATTTATATCGCAAGTATTTGAAGCTAACTCGTTTGTTTCGCATGCAGTTGAAGCTAAATCATGTATATCATAAGTATCTGCGGCTAAACAATTTGTTTCGCATGTATTTGATGCTTAACCATGTGTTTCGCATGTATTTGAAGATAAATCATGTGTTTCGCATGCATTTGAAGCTTAATCATGTGTTTTGCATAAATTTGAAGCTAACTCGTTCGTTTCGCATGCAGTTGAAGCTATTTCATTTATATCGCAAGTATTTGACGCGAATCCATTTGTTTCGCATGGATTTGAAGCCAAGCCTTCTACTTCGCAATTATTTGAAGCTAAATCATGTGTTTCGCATGGATTTGAAGCTTACTCGTTTGATTCGTCTGCATTTGAAGCTATATCACTTATATCGCAAGCATTTGATGCTAAATCATTTGATTCGCATGGATTTCAAGCTAAACATCCTACATCGCATTGATTTGCAGCTAAATCATGTGTTTCGCATGGACTTGAAGCTAGCTCGTTCGTTTCGCCTGCATTTGAATCTATATCACTTATATCGCAAGTATTTGAAGCTAAATCATTTGTTTCGGGCGGATTTGAAGCTAAACCTTCTACACCGCATTGATTTGAAGCTAAATCATGTGTTTCGCATGGATTTGAAGCTAGGATATCTAGATCGCAGTGATTTGAAGCTAAATCATATGTTTCGCACGTATTTGAAGCTAACTCGTTTGTTACGCCTGCAGTTGAATCTATATCACTTATATCACAATTATTTGAAGCTAAATCATTTGTTCCGCATGGATTTGAAGCTAAGCCTTCTACTTCGCATTGATATCAAGCTAAATCATGTGTTTCGCTTGGATTTTGCAGCTAACTCGTTTGATTCATCTGCATTTGGAGCTATATCAGTTATATCGCAAGTATCTGATGCTATGTCGTTTGTTTTGCATGGATTTGAAGCTAAACCTGCTACGTCGCATTGATTTGCATCAAAATCATGTGCATCGCATGGAGTTGAAGCTAACTCTTTCGTTTCGACTGCATATGAAGCTGTGTCATTTATATCGCAAGTATTTGAAGCTAAATCATTTGTTTCGCATGGATTTGAAGCTAGGCCTTCTACTTAGCATTGATTGGAATCTAAATCACGTGTTTTGCATGGATTTGAAGCTGAACCATTTGATTCGCATGCATTTGAAGCTAAGCCTTCTACTTCGCATTGATATCAAGCTAAATCATGTGTTTCGCTTGGATTTTGCAGCTAACTCGTTTGATTCAACTGCATTTGGAGCTATATCAGTTATATCGCAAGTATCTGATGCTATGTCGTTTGTTTTGCATGGATTTGAAGCTAAACCTGCTACGTCGCATTGATTTGCATCAAAATCATGTGCATCGCATGGAGTTGAAGCTAACTCGTTCGTTTCGACTGCATATGAAGCTGTGTCATTTATATCGCAAGTATTTGAAGCTAAATCATTTGTTTCGCATGGATTTGAAGCTAGGCCTTCTACTTTGCATTGATTGGAATCTAAATCACGTGTTTTGCATGGATTTGAAGCTGAACCATTTGATTCGCATGCATTTGAAGCTAAGCCTTCTACTTCGCACTGATTTCAAGCTAAATCATGTGTTTCGCATGGACTTAAAGCTAAGCCATCTACTTCGCAGTGATTATAATCTAAATCATGTGTTTCGCATGGATTTGAAGCTGTCTCGTTTGTTTCGAATCCAGTTGAAGCTAAATCATGTATATCACAAGTATTTGAAGCTAAACCATTTGATTCGCTTGGATTTGAAGCTAATCCTTCTACGTCGCATTCATTTGAAGCAAAATCATGTGTTTCGCATGTATTTGAAGCAAACTCGTTTGTTTTTCCTGCTTTTGAACCAACTTCATTCATATCGCAAGTATTTGAAGCTAACTCGGTTGTTTCGCATGCAGTTGAAGCTAAATCATGTATATCATAAGTATCTGCGGCTAAACAATTTGTTTCGCATGTATTTGATGCTAAACCATGTGTTTCGCATGTATTTGAAGATAAATCATGTGTTTCGCATGCATTTGAAGCTTAATCATGTGTTTTGCATAAATTTGAAGCTAACTCGTTTGTTTCGCATGCAGTTGAAGCTATTTCATTTATATCGCAAGTATTTGACGCGAATCCATTTGTTTCGCATGGATTTGAAGCCAAGCCTTCTACTTCGCAATTATTTGAAGCTAAATCATGTGTTTCGCATGGATTTGAAGCTAGCTCGTTTGTTTCGCATGCAGTTGAAGCTAAATCATGTATATCACAAGTAGTTGAAGCTAAACCATTTGTTTCGCATGGATTCGAAGCTCAACCTCCTACATCGCATTGATTTGTAGCTAAATCATATGTTTCCCTTGGATATGAAGCTAAATCATGTGTTTCGCACGGATGTGAAGCTAACTCGTCTGTTTTGTCTGCATTTGAAGCTGTTTCATTTATATCGCAAGGATTTGAAGCGAAGGCTTCTACTTCGCATTGATTTGAATCTAAATCATGTGTTTCGCATGGTTTTTGCAGCAAACTCGTTTGATTCGACTGCATTTGAAGATATATCACTTATATCGCAAGTATCTGATGCTAAATCTTTTGTTTTGCAGGGATTTGAAGCTAAACCTTCTAAGTCGCATTGATTTGCAGCTACATCATGTGTGTCGCATGGATTTGAAGCTAACTCGTTTGATTCGTCTGCATTTGAAGCTATATCACTTATATCGCAAGTATTTTAAACTAAATCATTTGTTTCGAATGGATTTGAAACTAACTCGATTGTTTCTTCTGCATTTGAAGCTATATCACTAATATCGAGAGTGTTTGAAGCTAAATCATTTGTTTCGCACAGATTCGAAGCTAAACCTTCTACATCGCATTGATTTGAAGCATAATCATGTGTTTCGCTTGGCTTTGAAGCTAAATCATGTGTTTCGCATGGATTTGAAGCAAACTCGTTTCTGTCGCCTGCATTTGAAGCTATATCATTTATATCGCAAGTATTTGATGCTCAATCAGTTGTGTCGCATGGATTTGAAGCTAAGCCTTCTACTTCGTATTGATATGAATCTAGATCATGTGTTTCGCATGGATTTGAATCTGACTCGTTCGTTTTTCCAGCTTTTGAACCTACTTCATTTATATCGCAAGTATTTGAAGCTAACTCGTTTGTTTCGCATACATTTGAAGCTGTATCCATTATATTCGCAAGTATTTGACGCTAAATCATTCGTTTCGCATGGATTT
Organism: Megalopta genalis; assembly: GCF_051020955.1. NCBI lineage: Eukaryota > Metazoa > Arthropoda > Insecta > Hymenoptera > Halictidae > Megalopta > Megalopta genalis. The sequence continues at coordinate 22,026 of NW_027477396.1, forward strand.
GAAGCTAAGCCCTCTACTTCGCATTGATTTGAAGCTAAATCATGTGTTTCTCATGGATTTGAAGCTAACTCGTCTGTTTGGCCTGCATTGAAGCTATATCACTTACATCGCAAGTATTTGATGCCAACATCATTTGCTTCGCACGGATTTGAAGCTAAACCTTTTACATCGCATTGATTTGAAGCTATATCATGTGTTTCGCTTGGATTTGAAGCTAAATCATGTGTTTTGCATGGATTTGAAGCTAACTCGTTTGTGTCGCCTGCATTTGAAGCGATATCATTTATATCGCATGTATTTGATGCTCAATCAGTTGTGTCGCATGGATTTGAAGCTTTGCCTTCTACTTCGCATTGATATGAAGCTAAATCATGTATTTCGCATGGATTTGAAGCTAACTCGTTTGTTTTTCCTGCTTTTGAACCAACTTCATTTATATCGCAAGTATTTGAAGCTAACTCGTTTGTTTCGCATGCAGTTGAAGCTAAATCATGTATATCATAAGTATCTGCGGCTAAACAATTTGTTTCGCATGTATTTGATGCTAAACCATGTGTTTCGCATGTATTTGAAGATAAATCATGTGTTTCGCCTGGATTTGTAGCTAAACCTTCTAGATCGCGTTCATTAGTATCTAAGACATGTGTTTCGCATGGATTTGAAGCTAACTCTTTCGTTTCGCCTGCATTTGAAGCTATATCCCTTTTATCGCAAGTATATGTAGCTAAATCATTTGTTTCGCATGGATTAGAAGCTAAACATTCTACATCGCATTGATTTGCAGCTAAATCATGTGTTTCGCATGGATTTGAAGCTAATCCTTCTACTTCGCATTGATTTGAAGCTAAGTCATGTGTATCGCATGGATTTTGAAACTAACTCGTTTGATTTTTCTGCATTTGGAGCTATATCACTTATATCCTAAGTGTTTGAAGCTAAATCATTTGTTTCGCATGGATTTGAAGCCAAACCTTCTACATAGCATTGATTTGAAGCTAAACCTTCTACATCGCATTGATTTGCAGCTAAGTCATGTGTTTCGCATGGATTTGAAGCTAACTCGTTTGTTTTCCATGCATTTGTAGCTATATCACTTAAATAACAAGTATCTGATGCTAAATCATTTGATTCGCATGGATTTCAAGCTAAACATCCTACATCGCATTGATTTGAAGCTAAATCTTGTGTATCGCATGCATTTGAAGCTAAACCCTCTACATCGCATTGATTTGCAACTAAATCATGCGTTTCGCATGGATCTGAAACTCGTTTGTGTCGCCTGCATTTGAAGCTATATCACTTATATTCGCAAGTATGTTATGCTAAATCATTCGTTTCGCAGGATTTGATGCTAAACCTTCTACATCGCATTGATTTGAAGCTAACTCATGTGTTTCGCATGCAGTTGAAAATATACCACCTATATCCCAAGTGTTTGAAGCTCAATCTTTGTTTCGCATGGATTTGAAGCTAAACCTTCTACATCAATTTGATTTGAAGCTAAATCATGTGTTTCGCGTGGATTTGAAGGTAACTCGTTTGTTTCGCATGCAGTTGAAGCTATATCACCTTTATCCCAAGTGTTTGAAGCTCAATCATTTGTATCGCATGGATTTGATGCTAAACCTTCTACATCCCATTGATTTGAAGCTAAATCATGTGTTTCCCATGTATTTGTAGCTAACTCGTTTGTTTCGCATGCAGTTGTAGCTAAACAGTGTATATGACAAGTATTTGTAACTAAACCATTTGTTTCGCATGGATTTGAAGCTAAGCCTTCTACTTCGCATTGATTTGAAGCTAAATCATTTGTTTCGCATGGTTTTGAAGCTAAGACTTCTAGTTCGCATTGATTTGAAGCTAAATCATGAGTTTCGCATTGATTTGAAGCTAACTCGTTTGTTACGTCTGCAGTTGAATCTATATCACTAATATAACAAGTATTTGAAGCTAAATCATTTGTTCCGCATGGATTTGAAGCTAAGCCTTCTAGGTCGCATTGATTTGCATATAAATCATGTGTTTCGCATAGATTTGAAGCTAACTCGTTTGTTTCGTCTGCAATTGAAGCTATATCACTTATATGGCAAGTATTTGAAGTTAAACGATTTGTATCGCATGGATTTGAAGCTAAACCTTCTACATCGCATTGATTTGCAGCTTAATCATGTCTTTTGCATGTATTTAAAGCTAACCCGTTTGTTTCCCCTGCATTTGTAGCTATATCAATTATATAACAAGTATCTGATGCTAAATCATTCGTTTGGCATGGATTTGAAGCTAATCCTTCTACTTCGCTTTGATTTGAAGACGAATCATGTGTTTCGCATGGATTTGAAGCTAACTCTTTTGTTTCGCCTGCATTTGAAGCTATATCACTTATATTGCAAGTAATTGAAGCTAAATCATTTGTTTCGCATGGATTTGAAGCTAGACCTTCTACATCGCATAGATTTGCAGCTAAATCATGTGTTTGGCATGGTTTTGGAGCTAAATGATTTGTTTCACATGGATTTGAAGCTAACTCGTTTGTTTCGCATGCAGTTGTAGCTAAATAGTGTATATCACAAGTATTTGTAACTAACCATTTGTTTCGCATGGATTTGAAGCTAAACCTTCTACATCGCATTGATTTGACGCTAAATATTGTGTTTTGCATGAATTTGAAGCTAACTCGTTTGTTTCGCATGCAGTTGAAACTAAATCATGTATATCACAAGTATTTGCAGCTAACAATTGATGGCATGGATTTGAAGCTAAGCCTTCTACTTGGCATTGAATTGAAGCTAAATCGTGTATTTTGCATGGATTTGAAGCTAACTCGTTTGTTTCTCCTGTATTTGAAGCTGTATCATTTATATCGCAAGTATTTGTGCTAAACCACTTCTTTCGCATGGTTTTGAAGCTAAGCCTTCTACTTCGCATTGATTGGATGCTAAATCGAGTGTTTTGCATGGATTTGAAGCTTGGCCTTCTACATCACATTGATTTGAAGCTAAATCATGTGTTTCGCATGGATTGGAAGGTAACTGCTTTGTTTCGCATGCAGTTGAAGCTAAATCATGTCTTTCACAAGTATTTGAAGATGAACCACTTGAATCGCATGGCTTTGAACCTGAGCCTTCTACTTCCCACTGATTTGCACCTAACAAATGTGTTTCGCATGGATTTGAAGCTAAACCTTCTACATCCCATGGATTGAAGCTAAACCTTCTACACCCCATGGATTTGAAGCTAAATCATGTGTTTGGCATGGATTTGAAGTTAAACCTGCTACTTCGCATTGATTTGATGCTAAATTATGTGTTTCGCTTGATTCGGAGCTAACTCGTTTGCTTCGAATGCAGTTGAAGCTAAATCATGTATATCACAAGTATTTGAAGCTAAACCATTGTATCGCATGGATTGAAGCTCTGCCTTCTACTTCGCATTGATTTGACGCTAAATATTGTGTTTCGAATGAATTTGAAGCTAACTCGTTTGTTTCGCATGCAGTTGAAACTAAATAATGTATATCACAAGTATTTGCAGCTAAACAATTGATTCGCATGGATTTGAAGCTAAGCCTTCCACTTGGCATTGAATTGAAGCTAAATCGTGTGTTTTGCATGGATTTGAAGCTAACTCGTTGTTTCTCCTGTATTTGAAGCTGTATCATTTATATCGCAAGTATTTGAAGCTAACCATTTGTTTCGCATGGATTTGAAGCTAAGCCTTCTACTTGGCATTGAATTGAAGCTAAATCGTGTGTTTTGCATGGATTTGAAACTATCTCCTTTGTTTCTCCTGTATTTGACGCTGTATCATTTATATCGAAAGTATTTGAAGCTAAACCATTTGTTTCGCATGGATTTGAAGCTAAGCCTTCTACTTCGCATTGATTGGATCCTAAATCACGTGTTTTGCATGGATTTGAAGCTAAGCCTTCTACATCACATTGATTTGAAGCTAAATCATGTGTTTCGCGAGGATTTGAAGGTAACTCGTTTGTTTCGCATGCAGTTGAAGCTAAATCATGTCTTTCACAAGTATTGAAGATGAACCATTTGAATCGCATGGCTTTGAACCTGAGCCTTCTACTTCGCACTGATTTGCACCTAAATGATGTGATTCGCATGGATTTGAAGCTAAGTCTTCTACTTCGCATTGATTGGATCCTAAATCACGTGTTTTGCATGGATTTGAATCTAAGCCTTCTACTTCGCATTGATTTGAAGCTAAATTATGTGTTTCGCATGATTTGAAGCTAACTCGTTCGTTGCGCATGCAGTTAAATCTAAATAGCGTATATCACAAGTATTTGAAGCTAAACCATTTGTTTCGCATAGATTTGAAGCTAAGCCTTCTACTTCGCATTAATAGGAAGCTAAATCACGTGTTTTGCATGGATTTGAAGCTAAACCTTCTACATCGCATTGATTTGCATCTGAATCATGTGTTTCGCATGATTTGAAGCTAACTCGTTTGTGTCGCATGCAGTTTAAGCTAAATCATGTATATCACAAGTATTTGAATCTAAACCATTTGATTCGCATGGGGTTTGATGCTAAGCCTTCTACTTCACACTTATTTGATGCTGAATCATGTCTTCGCATGGATTTGAAGCTAACTCATTTGTTTCGCACGCAGTTGTATATCAGTTGTATATAAATAATGTATATCACAAGTATTTGTAGCTAAACCATTTGTTTGCATGGATTTGAAGCTAAGCCTTCTACTTCGCATTGATTTGAAGCTAAATCGTGTGTCTCGCACGGATTTGATGCAAACTTGTTTGTTTCGCATGCAGCTGTAGCTAAATAATGTATATCACAAGTATTTGTAACTAAACCATTTGTTTCGCATGGATTTGAAGCTAAACCTTCTACATCGCATTGATTTGCAGCTAAATCATGCGTATCGCATGGATCTTCAAGCTAACTCGTTTGATTCGTCTGCATTTGAAGCTATATCGCTTATATCCCAAGTGTTTGAAGCTAAATCATTTGTTTCGCTTTGATTTGAAGCTAAACCTTCTACTTCGCTTTGATTTGAAGACGAATCATGTGTTTCGCATGGATTTGAAGCTAACTCTTTTGTTTCGCCTGAATTTGAAGCTATATCACTTATATTGCAAGTAATTGAAGCTAAATCATTTGTTTCGCATGGATTTGAAGCAAAGCCTTCTACTTCGCATGTATTTGAAGCTAAACCACGTGTTTCCCATGAATTTGAACCTAAATCATGTTTTTCGCATGCATTTTTAGCTTACTCACGTGTTTTGCATGGATTTGAGGCTAACTCGTTTGTGTCTCCTACATTTGAAGCTATAGCACTTACATTCGCAAGTATTTGAAGCTAAATCTTTCGTTTCGCATTGATTTGAAGCTATGCCTTCTACATCGCATTGACTTGCAGCTAAACAGTTGATTCGCATGGATTTGAAGCTAAGCCTTCTACTTGGCATTGAATTGAAGCTAAATCGTGTGTTTTGCATGGATTTGAAGCTAACTCGTTTGTTTCTCCTGTATTTGAAGCTTTATCATTTATATCGCAAGTATTTGAAGCTAAATCATATGTATCGCATGGATTTGAAGCTAAGCCTTCTACTTGGCATTGAATTGAAGCTAAATCGTGTGTTTTGCATGGATTTGAAGCTAACTCGTTTGTTTCTCCTGTATTTGACGCTGTATCATTTATATCGCAAGTATTTGAAGCTAAACCATTTGTTTCGCATGGATTTGAAGCTAAGCCTTCTACTTCGCATTGATTGGATCCTAAATCACGTGTTTTGAATGGATTTGAAGCTAAATCTGCTACTTCGCATTGATTTGAAGCTAAATTATGTGTTTCGCATGGATTTGAAGGTAACTCGTTTGTTTCGCATGCAGTTGTAGCTACATCATGTCTTTCACAAGTATTTGAAGATAAACCATTTGAATCGCATTGATTTGAACCTGAGCCTTCTACTTCGCTTTGATTTGCAGCTAAATAATGTGTTTCGCATGGATTTGAAGCTAAACTTTCTACATCCCATAGATTTGAAGCTAAATCATGTGTTTTGTTTGGATTTGAAGCTAAACCTTCTACATCGCATTGATTTGCAGCTGAATCATGTGTTTGGCATGGATTTGAAGCTAAGTCGTTCGTTTCGCCTGTATTTGAAGCTAGATCACTTATATCGCAAGTATTTGAAGCTGAATCATGTGTTTCGCTTGGATTTGAAGCTAAACCTTCTACATCGCATTGATTTGAAGCTAAATCATGTGTTTCGCGTGGATTTGAAGATAACTCGTTTGTTTCGCATGGGTTTTGATGCTAAGCCTCCTAGAACGCACTGATTTGAAGCTGAATCATGTCTTTCGCATGGATTTGAAGCTAACTCGTTTTTTCCGCCTGCATTTGAAGCTATATCATGTATATCACAAGTATTTGAAGCTAAATCATTTGATTCGCATGGATTTGAAGCTAAACCTTCTACATCGCATTGTTTTGAAGCTAAATCATGTGTTTCGCATGGATTTGAATCTAACTCGTTTGTGTCGCATGCAGTTGTAGCTTCATAATGTATATCACAAGTATTTGAAGCTAAACCATTTGTATCGCATGGATTTGAAGCTCTGCCTTCTACTTCGCATTGATTTGACGCTAAATATTGTGTTTCGAATGAATTTGAAGCTAACTCGTTTGTTTCGCATGCAGTTGAAACTAAATAATGTATATCACAAGTATTTGCAGCTAAACAATTGATTCGCATGGATTTGAAGCTAAGCCTTCCACTTGGCATTGAATTGAAGCTAAATCGTGTGTTTTGCATGGATTTGAAGCTAACTCGTTTGTTTCTCCTGTATTTGAAGCTGTATCATTTATATCGCAAGTATTTGAAGCTAAACCATTTGTTTCGCATGGATTTGAAGCTAAGCCTTCTACTTGGCATTGAATTGAAGCTAAATCGTGTGTTTTGCATGGATTTGAAACTATCTCCTTTGTTTCTCCTGTATTTGACGCTGTATCATTTATATCGAAAGTATTTGAAGCTAAACCATTTGTTTCGCATGGATTTGAAGCTAAGCCTTCTACTTCGCATTGATTGGATCCTAAATCACGTGTTTTGCATGGATTTGAAGCTAAGCCTTCTACATCACATTGATTTGAAGCTAAATCATGTGTTTCGCGAGGATTTGAAGGTAACTCGTTTGTTTCGCATGCAGTTGAAGCTAAATCATGTCTTTCACAAGTATTTGAAGATGAACCATTTGAATCGCATGGCTTTGAACCTGAGCCTTCTACTTCGCACTGATTTGCACCTAAATGATGTGATTCGCATGGATTTGAAGCTAAGTCTTCTACTTCGCATTGATTGGATCCTAAATCACGTGTTTTGCATGGATTTGAATCTAAGCCTTCTACTTCGCATTGATTTGAAGCTAAATTATGTGTTTCGCATGGATTTGAAGCTAACTCGTTCGTTGCGCATGCAGTTAAATCTAAATAGCGTATATCACAAGTATTTGAAGCTAAACCATTTGTTTCGCATAGATTTGAAGCTAAGCCTTCTACTTCGCATTAATAGGAAGCTAAATCACGTGTTTTGCATGGATTTGAAGCTAAACCTTCTACATCGCATTGATTTGCATCTGAATCATGTGTTTCGCATGGATTTGAAGCTAACTCGTTTGTGTCGCATGCAGTTTAAGCTAAATCATGTATATCACAAGTATTTGAATCTAAACCATTTGATTCGCATGGGGTTTGATGCTAAGCCTTCTACTTCACACTTATTTGATGCTGAATCATGTCTTTCGCATGGATTTGAAGCTAACTCATTTGTTTCGCACGCAGTTGTATATCAGTTGTATATAAATAATGTATATCACAAGTATTTGTAGCTAAACCATTTGTTTGCATGGATTTGAAGCTAAGCCTTCTACTTCGCATTGATTTGAAGCTAAATCGTGTGTCTCGCACGGATTTGATGCAAACTTGTTTGTTTCGCATGCAGCTGTAGCTAAATAATGTATATCACAAGTATTTGTAACTAAACCATTTGTTTCGCATGGATTTGAAGCTAAACCTTCTACATCGCATTGATTTGCAGCTAAATCATGCGTATCGCATGGATCTTCAAGCTAACTCGTTTGATTCGTCTGCATTTGAAGCTATATCGCTTATATCCCAAGTGTTTGAAGCTAAATCATTTGTTTCGCTTTGATTTGAAGCTAAACCTTCTACTTCGCTTTGATTTGAAGACGAATCATGTGTTTCGCATGGATTTGAAGCTAACTCTTTTGTTTCGCCTGAATTTGAAGCTATATCACTTATATTGCAAGTAATTGAAGCTAAATCATTTGTTTCGCATGGATTTGAAGCAAAGCCTTCTACTTCGCATGTATTTGAAGCTAAACCACGTGTTTCCCATGAATTTGAACCTAAATCATGTTTTTCGCATGCATTTTTAGCTTACTCACGTGTTTTGCATGGATTTGAGGCTAACTCGTTTGTGTCTCCTACATTTGAAGCTATAGCACTTACATTCGCAAGTATTTGAAGCTAAATCTTTCGTTTCGCATTGATTTGAAGCTATGCCTTCTACATCGCATTGACTTGCAGCTAAACAGTTGATTCGCATGGATTTGAAGCTAAGCCTTCTACTTGGCATTGAATTGAAGCTAAATCGTGTGTTTTGCATGGATTTGAAGCTAACTCGTTTGTTTCTCCTGTATTTGAAGCTTTATCATTTATATCGCAAGTATTTGAAGCTAAATCATATGTATCGCATGGATTTGAAGCTAAGCCTTCTACTTGGCATTGAATTGAAGCTAAATCGTGTGTTTTGCATGGATTTGAAGCTAACTCGTTTGTTTCTCCTGTATTTGACGCTGTATCATTTATATCGCAAGTATTTGAAGCTAAACCATTTGTTTCGCATGGATTTGAAGCTAAGCCTTCTACTTCGCATTGATTGGATCCTAAATCACGTGTTTTGAATGGATTTGAAGCTAAATCTGCTACTTCGCATTGATTTGAAGCTAAATTATGTGTTTCGCATGGATTTGAAGGTAACTCGTTTGTTTCGCATGCAGTTGTAGCTACATCATGTCTTTCACAAGTATTTGAAGATAAACCATTTGAATCGCATTGATTTGAACCTGAGCCTTCTACTTCGCTTTGATTTGCAGCTAAATAATGTGTTTCGCATGGATTTGAAGCTAAACTTTCTACATCCCATAGATTTGAAGCTAAATCATGTGTTTTGTTTGGATTTGAAGCTAAACCTTCTACATCGCATTGATTTGCAGCTGAATCATGTGTTTGGCATGGATTTGAAGCTAAGTCGTTCGTTTCGCCTGTATTTGAAGCTAGATCACTTATATCGCAAGTATTTGAAGCTGAATCATGTGTTTCGCTTGGATTTGAAGCTAAACCTTCTACATCGCATTGATTTGAAGCTAAATCATGTGTTTCGCGTGGATTTGAAGATAACTCGTTTGTTTCGCATGGGTTTTGATGCTAAGCCTCCTAGAACGCACTGATTTGAAGCTGAATCATGTCTTTCGCATGGATTTGAAGCTAACTCGTTTTTTCCGCCTGCATTTGAAGCTATATCATGTATATCACAAGTATTTGAAGCTAAATCATTTGATTCGCATGGATTTGAAGCTAAACCTTCTACATCGCATTGTTTTGAAGCTAAATCATGTGTTTCGCATGGATTTGAATCTAACTCGTTTGTGTCGCATGCAGTTGTAGCTTCATAATGTATATCACAAGTATTTGTAGCTAAACCATTTGTATCGCATGGATTTGAAGCTCTGCCTTCTACTTCGCATTGATTTGACGCTAAATATTGTGTTTTGCATGAATTTGAAGCTAACTCGTTTGTTTCGCATGCAGTTGAAACTAAATCATGTATATCACAAGTATTTGCAGCTAAACAATTGATTGGCATGGATTTGAAGCTAAGCCTTCTACTTGGCATTGAATTGAAGCTAAATCGTGTATTTTGCATGGATTTGAAGCTAACTCGTTTGTTTCTCCTGTATTTGAAGCTGTATCATTTATATCGCAAGTATTTGTGCTAAACCACTTCTTTCGCATGGTTTTGAAGCTAAGCCTTCTACTTCGCATTGATTGGATGCTAAATCGAGTGTTTTGCATGGATTTGAAGCTTGGCCTTCTACATCACATTGATTTGAAGCTAAATCATGTGTTTCGCATGGATTGGAAGGTAACTCGTTTGTTTCGCATGCAGTTGAAGCTAAATCATGTCTTTCACAAGTATTTGAAGATGAACCACTTGAATCGCATGGCTTTGAACCTGAGCCTTCTACTTCCCACTGATTTGCACCTAACAAATGTGTTTCGCATGGATTTAAAGCTAAACCTTCTACATCCCATGGATTTGAAGCTAAACCTTCTACACCCCATGGATTTGAAGCTAAATCATGTGTTTGGCATGGATTTGAAGTTAAACCTGCTACTTCGCATTGATTTGATGCTAAATTATGTGTTTCGCTTGGATTCGGAGCTAACTCGTTTGCTTCGAATGCAGTTGAAGCTAAATCATGTATATCACAAGTATTTGAAGCTAAACCATTTGTATCGCATGGATTTGAAGCTCTGCCTTCTACTTCGCATTGATTTGACGCTAAATATTGTGTTTCGAATGAATTTGAAGCTAACTCGTTTGTTTCGCATGCAGTTGAAACTAAATAATGTATATCACAAGTATTTGCAGCTAAACAATTGATTCGCATGGATTTGAAGCTAAGCCTTCCACTTGGCATTGAATTGAAGCTAAATCGTGTGTTTTGCATGGATTTGAAGCTAACTCGTTTGTTTCTCCTGTATTTGAAGCTGTATCATTTATATCGCAAGTATTTGAAGCTAAACCATTTGTTTCGCATGGATTTGAAGCTAAGCCTTCTACTTGGCATTGAATTGAAGCTAAATCGTGTGTTTTGCATGGATTTGAAACTATCTCCTTTGTTTCTCCTGTATTTGACGCTGTATCATTTATATCGAAAGTATTTGAAGCTAAACCATTTGTTTCGCATGGATTTGAAGCTAAGCCTTCTACTTCGCATTGATTGGATCCTAAATCACGTGTTTTGCATGGATTTGAAGCTAAGCCTTCTACATCACATTGATTTGAAGCTAAATCATGTGTTTCGCGAGGATTTGAAGGTAACTCTTTTGTTTCGCATGCAGTTGAAGCTAAATCATGTCTTTCACAAGTATTTGAAGATGAACCATTTGAATCGCATGGCTTTGAACCTGAGCCTTCTACTTCGCACTGATTTGCACCTAAATAATGTGATTCGCATGGATTTGAAGCTAAGTCTTCTACTTCGCATTGATTGGATCCTAAATCACGTGTTTTGCATGGATTTGAATCTAAGCCTTCTACTTCGCATTGATTTGAAGCTAAATTATGTGTTTCGCATGGATTTGAAGCTAACTCGTTCGTTGCGCATGCAGTTAAATCTAAATAGCGTATACCACAAGTATTTGAAGCTAAACCATTTGTTTCGCATAGATTTGAAGCTAAGCCTTCTACTTCGCATTAATAGGAAGCTAAATCACGTGTTTTGCATGGATATGAAGCTAAACCTTCTACATCGCATTGATTTGCATCTGAATCATGTGTTTCGCATGGATTTGAAGCTAACTCGTTTGTGTCGCATGCAGTTTAAGCTAAATCATGTATATCACAAGTATTTGAATCTAAACCATTTGATTCGCATGGGGTTTGATGCTAAGCCTTCTACTTCACACTTATTTGATGCTGAATCATGTCTTTCGCATGGATTTGAAGCTAACTCATTTGTTTCGCACGCAGTTGTATATCAGTTGTATATAAATAATGTATATCACAAGTATTTGTAGCTAAACCATTTGTTTGCATGGATTTGAAGCTAAGCCTTCTACTTCGCATTGATTTGAAGCTAAATCGTGTGTCTCGCACGGATTTGATGCAAACTTGTTTGTTTCGCATGCAGCTGTAGCTAAATAATGTATATCACAAGTATTTGTAACTAAACCATTTGTTTCGCATGGATTTGAAGCTAAACCTTCTACATCGCATTGATTTGCAGCTGAATCTTGTGTTTCGCATGGATTTGAAGCTAACTCGTTCGTTTCGCTTGGATTTGAAGCTAAACCTTCTACATGGCATTGATTTGAAGCTAAATCGTGTGCTTCGCATGAATTTGATGCAAACTTGTTTGTTTCGCATTCAGTTGTAGCTAAATAATGTATATCACAAGTATTTGTAGCTAAACCATTTGTTTCGCATGGACTTGAAGCTAAGCCTTCTACTTCGCATTGATTTGAAGCTAAATCATTTGTTTCGCGTGGAATTGAAGCTACCTCGTTTGTTCCTCCTGCTTTTGAAGCTATATCACTTATATCGCAAGTATTTGAAGCTAAATCATATGTGTCGCATGGATTTGAAGCTGAACTTTCTACATCGCATTGATTTGAAGCTAAATCTTGTAAATCGCATGGATTTGAAGCTAAACCTTCTACATCGCATTTATTTGGAGCTAAATCATGTGTTTCGCAGTGATTTCAAGCTAACTCGTTTGTTTCGCATGCAGTTGTAGCTAAATAATGTATATCACAAGTAGTTGTAGCTAAACCGTTTGTTTCGCATGGATTTGAAGCTAAGCCCTCTACTTCGCATTGATTTGAAGCTAAATCATTTGTTTCACATTGAATTGAAGCTACCTCGTTTGTTCCTCCAGATTTTGAAGTTATATCACTTATATCGCAAGTATTTGAAGCTAAATCATGTGCGTCGCATGGATTTGAAGCTGAACTTTCTACATCGCATTGATCTGAAGCCAAATCTTGTGTATCGCATGGATTTGAAGCTAAACCCTCTACATCGCATTGATTTGAAGCTAAATCATGTGTATCCCATGTATTTGAAGCTAACTCGTTTGTTTCGCATGCAGTTGTAGCTAAATAATGTATATCACAAGTATTTGTAGCTAAACCATTTGTTACGCATGGATTTGAAGCTTAGCCCTCTACTTCGCATTGATTTGAAGCTAAATCATTTGTTTCGTATGGAATTGAAGCTACCTCGTTTGGTCCTCCAGATTTTGAAGCTATATCACTTATATCGCAAGTATTTTAAGCTAAATCATGTGCGTCGCATGGATTTGAAGCTGAACTTTCTACATCGCATTGATTTGAAGCTAAATCTTGTGTATCGCATGCATTTGAAGCTAAACCCTCTACATCGCATTGATTTGCAACTAAATCATGCGTTTCGCATGGATCTGAAGCTAACTCGTTTGTGTCGCCTGCATTTGAAGCTATATCACTTATATTTGCAAGTATTTTATGCTAAATCATTCGTTTCGCATGGATTTGAAGCTAAGCCTTTTACTTCGCATTGATTTGAAGCTAAATCATTTGTTTCGCATGGATTTGAAGCAAAGCCTTCTACTTCGCATGTATTTGAAGCTAAACCACGTGTTTCCCATGAATTTGAACCTAAATCATGTTTTACGCATGCATTTTTAGCTTACTCACGTGTTTTGCATGGATTTGAGGCTAACTCGTTTGTGTCTCCTACATTTGAAGCTATAGCACTTACATTCGCAAGTATTTGAAGCTAAATCTTTCGTTTCGCATTGATTTGAAGCTATGCCTTCTACTTCGCACTGTTTTGAAGCTATATAATGCATTTCGCGTGGATTTGAAGCTAACTCGTCTGTTTCGAATGCAGCTGAATCTAAATCAGGTATATCACAAGTATTTGAAGCTAAACGATTTGTATCGCATGGATTTGAAGCTAAACCTTCTACATCGCATTGACTTGCAGCTAAACAGTTGATTCGCATGGATTTGAAGCTAAGCCTTCTACTTGGCATTGAATTGAAGCTAAATCGTGTGTTTTGCATGGATTTGAAGCTAACTCGTTTGTTTCTCCTGTATTTGAAGCTTTATCATTTATATCGCAAGTATTTGAAGCTAAATCATATGTATCGCATGGATTTGAAGCTAAGCCTTCTACTTGGCATTGAATTGAAGCTAAATCGTGTGTTTTGCATGGATTTGAAGCTAACTCGTTTGTTTCTCCTGTATTTGACGCTGTATCATTTATATCGCAAGTATTTGAAGCTAAACCATTTGTTTCGCATGGATTTGAAGCTAAGCCTTCTACTTCGCATTGATTGGATCCTAAATCACGTGTTTTGAATGGATTTGAAGCTAAATCTGCTACTTCGCATTGATTTGAAGCTAAATTATGTGTTTCGCATGGATTTGAAGGTAACTCGTTTGTTTCGCATGCAGTTGTAGCTACATCATGTCTTTCACAAGTATTTGAAGATAAACCATTTGAATCGCATTGATTTGAACCTGAGCCTTCTACTTCGCACTGATTTGCAGCTAAATAATGTGTTTCGCATGGATTTGAAGCTAAACTTTCTACATCCCATAGATTTGAAGCTAAATCATGTGTTTTGTTTGGATTTGAAGCTAAACCTTCTACATCGCATTGATTTGCAGCTGAATCATGTGTTTGGCATGGATTTGAAGCTAAGTCGTTCGTTTCGCCTGTATTTGAAGCTAGATCACTTATATCGCAAGTATTTGAAGCTGAATCATGTGTTTCGCTTGGATTTGAAGCTAAACCTTCTACATCGCATTGATTTGAAGCTAAATCATGTGTTTCGCGTGGATTTGAAGATAACTCGTTTGTTTCGCATGGGTTTTGATGCTAAGCCTCCTAGAACGCACTGATTTGAAGCTGAATCATGTCTTTCGCATGGATTTGAAGCTAACTCGTTTTTTCCGCCTGCATTTGAAGCTATATCATGTATATCACAAGTATTTGAAGCTAAATCATTTGATTCGCATGGATTTGAAGCTAAACCTTCTACATCGCATTGTTTTGAAGCTAAATCATGTGTTCCGCATGGATTTGAAGCTAACTCGTTTGTTTCGCATGCAGTTGAAACTAAATCATGTATATCACAAGTATTTGCAGCTAAACAATTGATTGGCATGGATTTGAAGCTAAGCCTTCTACTTGGCATTGAATTGAAGCTAAATCGTGTATTTTGCATGGATTTGAAGCTAACTCGTTTGTTTCTCCTGTATTTGAAGCTGTATCATTTATATCGCAAGTATTTGTGCTAAACCACTTCTTTCGCATGGTTTTGAAGCTAAGCCTTCTACTTCGCATTGATTGGATGCTAAATCGAGTGTTTTGCATGGATTTGAAGCTTGGCCTTCTACATCACATTGATTTGAAGCTAAATCATGTGTTTCGCATGGATTGGAAGGTAACTCGTTTGTTTCGCATGCAGTTGAAGCTAAATCATGTCTTTCACAAGTATTTGAAGATGAACCACTTGAATCGCATGGCTTTGAACCTGAGCCTTCTACTTCCCACTGATTTGCACCTAACAAATGTGTTTCGCATGGATTTGAAGCTAAACCTTCTACATCCCATGGATTTGAAGCTAAACCTTCTACACCCCATGGATTTGAAGCTAAATCATGTGTTTGGCATGGATTTGAAGTTAAACCTGCTACTTCGCATTGATTTGATGCTAAATTATGTGTTTCGCTTGGATTCGGAGCTAACTCGTTTGCTTCGAATGCAGTTGAAGCTAAATCATGTATATCACAAGTATTTGAAGCTAAACCATTTGTATCGCATGGATTTGAAGCTCTGCCTTCTACTTCGCATTGATTTGACGCTAAATATTGTGTTTCGAATGAATTTGAAGCTAACTCGTTTGTTTCGCATACAGTTGAAACTAAATAATGTATATCACAAGTATTTGCAGCTAAACAATTGATTCGCATGGATTTGAAGCTAAGCCTTCCACTTGGCATTGAATTGAAGCTAAATCGTGTGTTTTGCATGGATTTGAAGCTAACTCGTTTGTTTCTCCTGTATTTGAAGCTGTATCATTTATATCGCAAGTATTTGAAGCTAAACCATTTGTTTCGCATGGATTTGAAGCTAAGCCTTCTACTTGGCATTGAATTGAAGCTAAATCGTGTGTTTTGCATGGATTTGAAACTATCTCGTTTGTTTCTCCTGTATTTGACGCTGTATCATTTATATCGAAAGTATTTGAAGCTAAACCATTTGTTTCGCATGGATTTGAAGCTAAGTCTTCTACTTCGCATTGATTGGATCCTAAATCACGTGTTTTGCATGGATTTGAAGCTAAGCCTTCTACATCACATTGATTTGAAGCTAAATCATGTGTTTCGCGAGGATTTGAAGGTAACTCGTTTGTTTCGCATGCAGTTGAAGCTAAATCATGTCTTTCACAAGTATTTGAAGATGAACCATTTGAATCGCATGGCTTTGAACCTGAGCCTTCTACTTCGCACTGATTTGCACCTAAATAATGTGATTCGCATGGATTTGAAGCTAAGTCTTCTACTTCGCATTGATTGGATCCTAAATCACGTGTTTTGCATGGATTTGAATCTAAGCCTTCTACTTCGCATTGATTTGAAGCTAAATTATGTGTTTCGCATGGATTTGAAGCTAACTCGTTCGTTGCGCATGCAGTTAATTCTAAATAGCGTATATCACAAGTATTTGAAGCTAAACCATTTGTTTCGCATAGATTTGAAGCTAAGCCTTCTACTTCGCATTAATAGGAAGCTAAATCACGTGTTTTGCATGGATTTGAAGCTAAACCTTCTACATCGCATTGATTTGCATCTGAATCATGTGTTTCGCATGGATTTGAAGCTAACTCGTTTGTGTCGCATGCAGTTTAAGCTAAATCATGTATATCACAAGTATTTGAATCTAAACCATTTGATTCGCATGGATTTGAAGCTAAACCTTCTACATCGCATTGATTTGCAGCTGAATCTTGTGTTTCGCATGGATTTGAAGCTAACTCGTTCGTTTCGCTTGGATTTGAAGCTAAACCTTCTACATGGCATTGATTTGAAGCTAAATCGTGTGCTTCGCATGAATTTGATGCAAACTTGTTTGTTTCGCATTCAGTTGTAGCTAAATAATGTATATCACAAGTATTTGTAGCTAAATCATTTGTTTCGCATGGATTTGAAGCTAAGCCTTCTACTTCGCATTGATTTGAAGCTAAATCATTTGTTTCGCGTGGAATTGAAGCTACCTCGTTTGTTCCTCCTACTTTTGAAGCTATATCACTTATATCGCAAGTATTTGAAGCTAAATCATATGTGTCGCATGGATTTGAAGCTGAACCTTCTACATCGCATTGATTTGAAGCTAAATCTTGTAAATCGCATGGATTTGAAGCTGAACCTTCTACATCGCATTGATTTGAAGCTAAATCATGTGTTTCGGGTGGATTTGAAGGTAACTCGTTTGTTTCGCATGCAGTTGAAGCTATATCACCTTTATCCCAAGTGTTTGAAGCTCAATCATTTGTATCGAATGGATTTGATGCTAAACCTTCTACATCGCATTGATTTGAAGCTAACTCATGTGTTTCGCATGCAGTTGAATATATACCACCTATATCCCAAGTTTTTGAAGCTCAATCATTTGTTTCGCATGGATTTGAAGCTAAACCTTCTACATCAATTTGATTTGAAGCTAAATCATGTGTTTCGCGTGGATTTGAAGGTAACTCGTTTGTTTCGCGTGCAGTTGAAGCTATATCACCTTTATCCCAAGTGTTTGAAACTCAATCATTTGTATCGCATGGATTTGATGCTAAACCTTCTACATCGCATTGATTTGAAGCTAAATCATGTGTTTCCCATGTCTTTGTAGCTAACTCGTTTGTTTCGCATGCAGTTGTAGCTAAATAGTGTATATCACAAGTATTTGTAACTAAACCATTTGTTTCGCATGGATTTGAAGCTAAGCCTTCTACTTCGCATTGATTTGAAGCTAAATCATTTGTTTCGCGTGGAATTGAAGCTACCTCGTTTGTTCCTCCTGCTTTTGGAGCTATATCACTTATATCGCAAGTATTTGAAGCTAAATCATATGTGTCGCATGGATTTGAAGCTGAACTTTCTACATCGCATTGATTTGAAGCTAAATCTTGTAAATCGCATGGATTTGAAGCTAAACCTTCTACATCGCATTTATTTGAAGCTAAATCATGTGTTTCGCAGTGATTTGAAGCTAACTCGTTTGTTTCGCATGCAGTTGTAGCTAAATAATGTATATCACAAGTATTTGTAGCTAAACCATTTGTTTCGCATGGATTTGAAGCTAAACCTTCTACATCGCATTGATTTGAAGCTAAATCATGTGTATCCCATGTATTTGAAGCTAACTCGTTTGTTTCGCATGCAGTTGTAGCTAAATAATGTATATCACAAGTAGTTGTAGCTAAACCATTTGTTTCGCATGGATTTGAAGCTAAGCCCTCTACTTCGCATTGATTTGAAGCTAAATCATTTGTTTCACATTGAATTGAAGCTACCTCGTTTGCTCCTCCAGATTTTGAAGTTATATCACTTATATCGCAAGTATTTGAAGCTAAATCATGTGCGTCGCATGGATTTGAAGCTGAACTTTCTACATCGCATTGATCTGAAGCCAAATCTTGTGTATCGCATGGATTTGAAGCTAAACCCTCTACATCGCATTGATTTGAAGCTAAATCATGTGTATCCCATGTATTTGAAGCTAACTCGTTTGTTTCGCATGCAGTTGTAGCTAAATAAAGTATATCACAAGTATTTGTAGCTAAACCATTTGTTACGCATGGATTTGAAGCTTAGCCCTCTACTTCGCATTGATTTGAAGCTAAATCATTTGTTTCGCGTGGATTTGGAGCTAACTCGTTTGCTTCGAATGCAGTTGAAACTAAATCATGTATATCACAAGTATTTGAAGTTAAACCATTTGTATCGCATGGATTTGAAGCTAAGGCTTCTACTTCGCATTGATTGGATCCTAAATCACGTGTTTTGCATGGATTTGAATCCAAGCCTTCTACATCGCATTGATTTGCAGCTGAATCATGTGTTTCGCATGGATTTGAAGCTAACTCGTTCGTTTCTCCTGCATTTGAAACTATATCACTTATATCGCAAGTATTTGAAGCTAAATCATGTGTTTCGTTTGGATTTGAATCTAACTCATTTGTTTCGCATGCAGTTGAAGCTATATCACATATATCCCAAGTGTAGGAAGCTCAATCATTTGTTTCGCATGGATTTGAAGCTAAACCTGCTACTTCGCATTGACTTGAAGCTAAATTATGTGTTTCGCGTGGATTTGAAGGTAACTCGTTGTTTCGCATGCAGTTGAAGCTAAATCATGCATTTCACAAGTATTTGAAGCCGAACCATTAGATTCGCATGGATTTGAAGCTAAGCCTTCTTCTTCGCACTGATTTGAAGTTGAATCATGTGTTTCGCGTGGATTTGGAGCTAACTCGTTTGCTTCGAATGCAGTTGAAGCTGAATCATGTATATCACAAGTATTTGCAGCTAAATTGATTCGCATGGATTTGAAGCTAAGCCTTCTACTTGGCATTGAATTGAAGCTAAATCGTGTGTTTTTCATGGATTTGAAGCTAACCCGTTTGTTTCTCCTGTATTTGAAGCTGTATCATTTATATCGCAAGTATTTTAAGCTAAACCATTTGTTTCGCATGGATTTGAAGCTAAGCCTTCTACTTCGCATTGATTTGATGCTAAATCATTTGTTTCGCATGGATTTGAAGCTAAACCTTCTACATCGCATTGATTTGAAGCTAAATCATGTGTTTCGCGTTGAGTTGAAGGTAACTCGTTCGTTTCGCCTGCAGTTGAATCTAGATCACTTATATCACAAGTTTTTGAAGCATAACCATTTGTTCCGCACGGATTTGAAGCTACGCCTTCTACTTCGCATTGATTTAAAGCTAAATCATTTGTTTCGCTTGGATTTGAAGCTAACACGTTTGTTTCATATGCAGTTGAAGCTAAATCATGTATTTCACAAGAATTTGATGCCGGACTATTAGATTCGCATCGATTTGAAGCTGAGCCTTCTACTTCGCACTGATTGAAGCTAAATCATGTGTCTCGCGTGGAATTGAAGCTACCTCGTTTGTTCCTCCAGATTTTGAAGCTATATCACTCATATCGCAAGTATTTGAAGCTAAATCATGTGCGTCCCATGGATTTGAAGCTGAACTTGCTACATCGCATTGATTTGAAGCTAAATCTTGTCTATCGCATGGATTTGCGGCTAAACCCTCTACATCGCATTGATTTGCAACTAAATCATGTGTTTCGCATGGATCTGAAGCTAACTCGTTTGTTTCGCCTGCATTTGAAGCTATATCATTTATATCGCAAGTATTTGATGCTAAATCATTCGTTTCGCATGGATTTGATGCTAAACCTTATACATCCCATGGATTTGAAGCTAAATCATGTGTTTGGCATGGATTTGAAGCCAAACCTTCTACATCGCATTGATTTGCATCTGAATCATGAGTTTCGCATGGATTTGAAGCTAACTCGTTTGTGTCGAATGCAGTTGAAGCTAAATCATGTATATCACAAGTATTTGTAGCTAAACCATTTGTTTCGCATGGATTTGAAGCTAAGTCTTCTACTTCGCATTGATTGGATCCTAAGTCACGTGTTTTGCATGGATTTGAAGCTAAGCCTTCTACTTCGCACCGATTTGAAATTAGATCATGTGTTTCGCGTGGATTTGGAGCTAACTCGTATGTTTCGAATGCAGTTGAAGCTAAATCATGTCTTTCACAAGTATTTGAAGATGAACCATTTGAATCGCATGGCTTTGAACCTGAGCCTTCTATTTCACACTGATTTGAACCTAAATAATATGATTCGCATTGATTTGAAGCTAAACCTTCTACATCCCATGGATTTGAAGCTAAATCATGTGTTTCGCATGGATTTGAAGCTAAACCTGCTACTTCGCATTGATTTGAAGCTAAAATATGTGTTTCGCATGGATTTGAAGGTAACTCGTTGTTTCGCATGCAGTTGAAGCTAAATCATGCATTTCACAAGTATTTGAAGCTAAACCATTTGTTTCGCATAGATTTGAAGCTAAGCCTTCTACTTCGCATTAATAGGAAGCTAAATCACGTGTTTTGCATGGATTTGAAGCTAAACCTTCTACATCGCATTGATTTGCATCTGAATCATGTGTTTCGCATGGATTTGAAGCTAACTCGTTTGTGTCGCATGCAGTTTAAGCTAAATCATGTATATCACAAGTATTTGAATCTAAACCATTTGATTCGCATGGATTTGAAGCTAAACCTTCTACATCGCATTGATTTGCAGCTGAATCTTGTGTTTCGCATGGATTTGAAGCTAACTCGTTCGTTTCGCTTGGATTTGAAGCTAAACCTTCTACATGGCATTGATTTGAAGCTAAATCGTGTGCTTCGCATGAATTTGATGCAAACTTGTTTGTTTCGCATTCAGTTGTAGCTAAATAATGTATATCACAAGTATTTGTAGCTAAACCATTTGTTTCGCATGGATTTGAAGCTAAGCCTTCTACTTCGCATTGATTTGAAGCTAAATCATTTGTTTCGCGTGGAATTGAAGCTACCTCGTTTGTTCCTCCTACTTTTGAAGCTATATCACTTATATCGCAAGTATTTGAAGCTAAATCATATGTGTCGCATGGATTTGAAGCTGAACCTTCTACATCGCATTGATTTGAAGCTAAATCTTGTAAATCGCATGGATTTGAAGCTGAACCTTCTACATCGCATTGATTTGAAGCTAAATCATGTGTTTCGGGTGGATTTGAAGGTAACTCGTTTGTTTCGCATGCAGTTGAAGCTATATCACCTTTATCCCAAGTGTTTGAAGCTCAATCATTTGTATCGAATGGATTTGATGCTAAACCTTCTACATCGCATTGATTTGAAGCTAACTCATGTGTTTCGCATGCAGTTGAATATATACCACCTATATCCCAAGTTTTTGAAGCTCAATCATTTGTTTCGCATGGATTTGAAGCTAAACCTTCTACATCAATTTGATTTGAAGCTAAATCATGTGTTTCGCGTGGATTTGAAGGTAACTCGTTTGTTTCGCGTGCAGTTGAAGCTATATCACCTTTATCCCAAGTGTTTGAAACTCAATCATTTGTATCGCATGGATTTGATGCTAAACCTTCTACATCGCATTGATTTGAAGCTAAATCATGTGTTTCCCATGTCTTTGTAGCTAACTCGTTTGTTTCGCATGCAGTTGTAGCTAAATAGTGTATATCACAAGTATTTGTAACTAAACCATTTGTTTCGCATGGATTTGAAGCTAAGCCTTCTACTTCGCATTGATTTGAAGCTAAATCATTTGTTTCGCGTGGAATTGAAGCTACCTCGTTTGTTCCTCCTGCTTTTGGAGCTATATCACTTATATCGCAAGTATTTGAAGCTAAATCATATGTGTCGCATGGATTTGAAGCTGAACTTTCTACATCGCATTGATTTGAAGCTAAATCTTGTAAATCGCATGGATTTGAAGCTAAACCTTCTACATCGCATTTATTTGAAGCTAAATCATGTGTTTCGCAGTGATTTGAAGCTAACTCGTTTGTTTCGCATGCAGTTGTAGCTAAATAATGTATATCACAAGTATTTGTAGCTAAACCATTTGTTTCGCATGGATTTGAAGCTAAACCTTCTACATCGCATTGATTTGAAGCTAAATCATGTGTATCCCATGTATTTGAAGCTAACTCGTTTGTTTCGCACGCAGTTGTAGCTAAATAATGTATATCACAAGTAGTTGTAGCTAAACCATTTGTTTCGCATGGATTTGAAGCTAAGCCCTCTACTTCGCATTGATTTGAAGCTAAATCATTTGTTTCACATTGAATTGAAGCTACCTCGTTTGCTCCTCCAGATTTTGAAGTTATATCACTTATATCGCAAGTATTTGAAGCTAAATCATGTGCGTCGCATGGATTTGAAGCTGAACTTTCTACATCGCATTGATCTGAAGCCAAATCTTGTGTATCGCATGGATTTGAAGCTAAACCCTCTACATCGCATTGATTTGAAGCTAAATCATGTGTATCCCATGTATTTGAAGCTAACTCGTTTGTTTCGCATGCAGTTGTAGCTAAATAAAGTATATCACAAGTATTTGTAGCTAAACCATTTGTTACGCATGGATTTGAAGCTTAGCCCTCTACTTCGCATTGATTTGAAGCTAAATCATTTGTTTCGCGTGGATTTGGAGCTAACTCGTTTGCTTCGAATGCAGTTGAAACTAAATCATGTATATCACAAGTATTTGAAGTTAAACCATTTGTATCGCATGGATTTGAAGCTAAGGCTTCTACTTCGCATTGATTGGATCCTAAATCACGTGTTTTGCATGGATTTGAATCCAAGCCTTCTACATCGCATTGATTTGCAGCTGAATCATGTGTTTCGCATGGATTTGAAGCTAACTCGTTCGTTTCTCCTGCATTTGAAACTATATCACTTATATCGCAAGTATTTGAAGCTAAATCATGTGTTTCGTTTGGATTTGAATCTAACTCATTTGTTTCGCATGCAGTTGAAGCTATATCACATATATCCCAAGTGTAGGAAGCTCAATCATTTGTTTCGCATGGATTTGAAGCTAAACCTGCTACTTCGCATTGACTTGAAGCTAAATTATGTGTTTCGCGTGGATTTGAAGGTAACTCGTTGTTTCGCATGCAGTTGAAGCTAAATCATGCATTTCACAAGTATTTGAAGCCGAACCATTAGATTCGCATGGATTTGAAGCTAAGCCTTCTTCTTCGCACTGATTTGAAGTTGAATCATGTGTTTCGCGTGGATTTGGAGCTAACTCGTTTGCTTCGAATGCAGTTGAAGCTGAATCATGTATATCACAAGTATTTGCAGCTAAATTGATTCGCATGGATTTGAAGCTAAGCCTTCTACTTGGCATTGAATTGAAGCTAAATCGTGTGTTTTTCATGGATTTGAAGCTAACCCGTTTGTTTCTCCTGTATTTGAAGCTGTATCATTTATATCGCAAGTATTTTAAGCTAAACCATTTGTTTCGCATGGATTTGAAGCTAAGCCTTCTACTTCGCATTGATTTGATGCTAAATCATTTGTTTCGCATGGATTTGAAGCTAAACCTTCTACATCGCATTGATTTGAAGCTAAATCATGTGTTTCGCGTTGAGTTGAAGGTAACTCGTTCGTTTCGCCTGCAGTTGAATCTAGATCACTTATATCACAAGTTTTTGAAGCATAACCATTTGTTCCGCACGGATTTGAAGCTACGCCTTCTACTTCGCATTGATTTAAAGCTAAATCATTTGTTTCGCTTGGATTTGAAGCTAACACGTTTGTTTCATATGCAGTTGAAGCTAAATCATGTATTTCACAAGAATTTGATGCCGGACTATTAGATTCGCATCGATTTGAAGCTGAGCCTTCTACTTCGCACTGATTGAAGCTAAATCATGTGTCTCGCGTGGAATTGAAGCTGCCTCGTTTGTTCCTCCAGATTTTGAAGCTATATCACTCATATCGCAAGTATTTGAAGCTAAATCATGTGCGTCCCATGGATTTGAAGCTGAACTTGCTACATCGCATTGATTTGAAGCTAAATCTTGTCTATCGCATGGATTTGCGGCTAAACCCTCTACATCGCATTGATTTGCAACTAAATCATGTGTTTCGCATGGATCTGAAGCTAACTCGTTTGTTTCGCCTGCATTTGAAGCTATATCATTTATATCGCAAGTATTTGATGCTAAATCATTCGTTTCGCATGGATTTGATGCTAAACCTTATACATCCCATGGATTTGAAGCTAAATCATGTGTTTGGCATGGATTTGAAGCCAAACCTTCTACATCGCATTGATTTGCATCTGAATCATGAGTTTCGCATGGATTTGAAGCTAACTCGTTTGTGTCGAATGCAGTTGAAGCTAAATCATGTATATCACAAGTATTTGTAGCTAAACCATTTGTTTCGCATGGATTTGAAGCTAAGTCTTCTACTTCGCATTGATTGGATCCTAAGTCACGTGTTTTGCATGGATTTGAAGCTAAGCCTTCTACTTCGCACCGATTTGAAATTAGATCATGTGTTTCGCGTGGATTTGGAGCTAACTCGTATGTTTCGAATGCAGTTGAAGCTAAATCATGTCTTTCACAAGTATTTGAAGATGAACCATTTGAATCGCATGGCTTTGAACCTGAGCCTTCTATTTCACACTGATTTGAACCTAAATAATATGATTCGCATTGATTTGAAGCTAAACCTTCTACATCCCATGGATTTGAAGCTAAATCATGTGTTTCGCATGGATTTGAAGCTAAACCTGCTACTTCGCATTGATTTGAAGCTAAAATATGTGTTTCGCATGGATTTGAAGGTAACTCGTTGTTTCGCATGCAGTTGAAGCTAAATCATGCATTTCACAAGTATTTGAAGCTACACCATTTGTATCGCATGGATTTGAAGCTCTGCCTTCTACTTCGCATTGATTTGACGCTAAATATTGTGTTTCGAATGGATTTGAAGCTAACTCGTTTGTTTCGCATGCAGTTAAAACTAAATCATGTATATCACAATTATTTGCAGCTAAACAATTGATTCGCATGGATTTGAAGCTAAATCATGTGTTTGACGTGGATTCGAATGTAACTCATTTGTTTCGCATGCAGTTAAAGCTATATCACCTATATCCCAAGTGTAGGAAGCTCAATCATTTGTTTCGCATGGATTTGAAGCTAAGCCTCCTACTTGGCATTGAATTGAATCTAAATCGCGTGTTTTCATGGATTTGAAGCTAACTCGTTTGATTCTCCTGTATTTGAAGCTGTATCATTTATATCGCACGTATTTGAAGCTAATCCGTTTGTTTCGCATGGATTTGAAGCTAAGCCTTCTACTTCGCATTGATTGGATCCTAAATCACGTGTTTTGCATGGATTTGAAGCTAAGCCTTCTACTTGGCATTGAATTGAAGCTAAATCGTGTGTTTTGCATAGATTTGAAGCTAACTCGTTTGTTTCTCCTGTATTTGAAGCTGTATCATTTATATCGCAAGTATTTGAAGCTAAACAATTTGTATCGCATGGATTTGAAGCTAAGCCTTCTACTTCGCATTGATTGGATCCTAAATCACGTGTTTTACATGGATTTGAATCTAAGCCTTCTACATAGCATTGATTTGCAGCTGAATCATGTGTTTCGCATGGATTTGAAGCTAACTCGTTCGATTCTCCTGCATTTGAAACTATATCACATATATCGCAAGTATTTGAAGCTAAATCATGTGTTTCGCTTGGATTTGAAGCTAAACCTTCTACATCGCATTGATTTGAAGCTAATTTATGTGTTTCGCTTGGATTTGAATGTAACTCATTTGTTTCGCATCCAGTTGAAGCTATATCACCTATATCCCAAGTGTAGGGAGCTCAATCATTTGTTTCGCATGGATTTGAAGCTAAACCTGCTACCTCGCATTGATTTGAAGCTAAATTATGTGTTTCGCGTGGATTTGAATGTAACTCATTTGTTTCGCATGCAGTTGAAGCTATATCACCTATATCCCAAGTGTAGGAAGCTCAATCATTTGTTTCGCATGCAGTTTAAGCCAAATCATGTCTTTCACAAGTATTTGAAGCCGAACCATTAGATTCGCATGGATTTGAAGCTAAGCCTTCTACTTGGCATTGAATTGAATCTAAATCGTGTGTTTGCATGGATTTGAAGCTAACTCGTTTGTTTCTCCTGTATTTGAAGCTGTATCATTTATATCGCACGTATTTGAAGCTAATCCGTTTGTTTCGCATGGATTTGAAGCTAAGCCTTCTACTTCTCATTGATTGGATCCTAAATCACGTGTTTTGCATGGATTTGAAGCTAAGCCTTCTACATCGTATTGATTTGAAGCTAAATCATGCATTTCGCAAGTATTTGAAGCCGAACCATTAGATTCGCATGGATTTGAAGCTAAGCCTTCTACTTCGCACTGATTTGAAGTTAAATCATGTGTTTCGCCTGGATTTGGAGCTAACTCGTTTGCTTCGAATGCAGTTGAAGCTAAATCATGTATATCACAAGTATTTGAAGCTACACCATTTGTATCGCTTGGATTTGAAGCTCTGCCTTCTACTTCGCATTGATTTGGCGCTAAATATTGTGTTTCGAATGGATTTGAAGCTAACTCGTTTGTTTCGCATGCAGTTAAAACTAAATCATGTATATCACAAGTATTTGCAGCTAAACAATTGATTCGCATGGATTTGAAGCTAAATCATGTGTTTGGCGTGGATTCGAATGTAACTCATTTGTTTCGCATGCAGTTGAAGCTATATCACCTATATCCCAAGTGTAGGAAGCTCAATCATTTGTTTCGCATGGATTTGAAGCTAAGCCTCCTACTTGGCATTGAATTGAATCTAAATCGCGTGTTTGCATGGATTTGAAGCTAACTCGTTTGTTTCTCCTGTATTTGAAGCTGTATCATTTATATCGCACGTATTTGAAGCTAATCCGTTTGTTTCGCATGGATTTGAAGCTAAGCCTTCTACTTCGCATTGATTGGATCCTAAATCACGTGTTTTGCATGGATTTGAAGCTAAGCCTTCTACATCGTATTGATTTGAAGCTAAATCATGCATTTCGCAAGTATTTGAAGCCGAACCATTAGATTCGCATGGATTTGAAGCTAAGCCTTCTACTTCGCACTGATTTGAAGTTAAATCATGTGTTTCGCCTGGATTTGGAGCTAACTCGTTTGCTTCGAATGCAGTTGAAGCTAAATCATGTATATCACAAGTATTTGAAGCTACACCATTTGTATCGCATGGATTTGAAGCTCTGCCTTCTACTTCGCATTGATTTGACCCTAAATATTGTGTTTCGAATGGATTTGAAGCTAACTCGTTTGTTTCGCATGCAGTTAAAACTAAATCATGTATATCACAAGTATTTGCAGCTAAACAATTGATTCGCATGGATTTGAACCTAAGCCTTCTACTTGGCATTGAATAGAAGCTAAATCGTGTGTTTTGCATGGATTTGAAGCTAACTCGTGCGTTTCTCCTGTATTTGAAGCTGTATCATTTATATCGCAAGTATTTGAAGCTAAACCATTTGTATCGCATGGATTTGAAGCTAAGCCTTCTACATCGCATTCATTTGAAGCTAAATCATGTGTTTCGCGTGGATTTGAAGGTAACTCGTTTGTTTCGCATGCATTTGAAGCTAAATCATGTCTTTCACAAGTATTTGAAGATGAACCATTTGAATCGCATGGCTTTGAACCTGAGCCTTCTACTTCGCACTGATTTGCACCTAAATAATGTGTTTCGCATGGATTTGATGCTAAACCTTCTACATCCCATGGATTTGAAGCAAAATCACGTGTTTGGCATGGATTTGAAGGTTACTCGTTTTTTCGCATGCAGTTGAAGCTAAATCATGCATTTCACAAGTATTTGAAGCCAAACCATTAGATTCGGATGGATTTGAAGCTAGGCCTTCAACTTCGCACTGATTTGAAGCTTAATCATGTGTTTCGCGTGGATTCGGAGCTAACTCGTTTGCTTCGAATGCAGTTGAAGCTAAATCATGTATATCACAAGTATTTGAAGCTAAACCATTTGTATCGCATGGATTTGAAGCTCTGCCTTCTACTTCGCATTGATTTGACGCTAAATATTGTGTTTCGAATGGATTTGAAGCTAACTCGTTTGTTTCGCATGCAGTTGAAACTAAATCATGTATATCACAAGTATTTGCACCTAAACAATTAATTCGCCTGATTTGAAGCTAAGCCTTCTACTTGGCATTGAATTGAAGCTAAATCGTGTGTTTTGCATGGATTTGAAGCTAACTCGTTTGTTTCTCCTGTATTTGAAGCTATATCATTTATGTCGCAAGTATTTGAAGCTAAAGCATTTGTTTCGCATGCATTTGAAGCTAAGTCTTCAACTTCGCATTGATTCGATCCTAAATCACGTGTTTTGCATGGATTTGAAACTAAGCCTTCTACATCGCATTGATTTGCAGCAGAATCATGTGTTTCGCATGGATTTGAAGCTAACTCTTTCGTTTCTCCTGCATTTGAAACTATATCACTTATATCGCAAGTATTGGAAGCAAAATCATGTGTTTCGCTTGGATTTGAAGCTAAACCTTCTACATCGCATTGATTTGAAGCTAAATTATGTGTTTCGCTTTGATTTGAATGTAACTTATTTGTTTCGCATGCAGTTGAAGCTATATCACCTATATCCCAAGTGTAGGAAGCTCAATCATTCCGCATGGATTTCAAGCTAAACCTGCTACTTCGCATTGATTTGAAGCTAAATTATGTGTTTCGCGTGGATTTGAAGGTAACTCGTTGTTTCGCATGCAGTTGAAGCTAATTCATGCATTTCACAAGTATTTGAAGCCGAACCATTAGATTCGCATGGATTTGAAGCTAAGCCTTCTACTTCGCACTGATTTGAAGTTAAATCATGTGTTTCGCGTGGATTTGGAGCTAACTCGTTTGCTTCGAATGCAGTTGAAGCTAAATCATGTATATCACAAGTATTTGCAGCTAAACAATTGATTCGCATGGATTTGAAGCTAAGCCTTCTACTTCGCATTGATTGGATCCTAAATCACGTGGTTTGCATGGATTTGAAGCTAAGCCTTCCACATCGCATTGATTTGAAGCTAAATCATGTGTTTCGCGTGGATTTGAAGGTAACTTGTTTGTTTCGCATGCAGTTGAAGCTAAATCATGTCTTTCACAAGTATTTGAAGATGAACCAATTGAATCGCAAGGCTTTGAACCTGAGCCTTCTGCTTGGCACTGATTTGCACCTAAATAATGTGTTTCGCATGCAGTTGAAACTAAATCATGTATATCACAAGTATTTGCAGCTAAACAATTGATTCGCATGGATTTGAAGCTAAGCCTTCTACTTGGCATTGAATTGAATCTAAATCGCGTGTTTGCATGGATTTGAAGCTAACTCGTTTGTTTCTCCTGTATTTGAAGCTGTATCATTTATATCGCACGTATTTGAAGCTAATCCGTTTGTTTCGCATGGATTTGAAGCTAAGCCTTCTACTTCGCATTGATTGGATCCTAAATCACGTGTTTTGCATGGATTTGAAGCTAAGCCTTCTACATCGTATTGATTTGAAGCTAAATCATGCATTTCGCAAGTATTTGAAGCCGAACCATTAGATTCGCATGGATTTGAAGCTAAGCCTTCTACTTCGCACTGATTTGAAGTTAAATCATGTGTATCGCCTGGATTTGGAGCTAACTCGTTTGCTTCGAATGCAGTTGAAGCTAAATCATGTATATCACAAGTATTTGAAGCTACACCATTTGTATCGCATGGATTTGAAGCTCTGCCTTCTACTTCGCATTGATTTGACGCTAAATATTGTGTTTCGAATGGATTTGAAGCTAACTCGTTTGTTTCGCATGCAGTTAAAACTAAATCATGTATATCACAATTATTTGCAGCTAAACAATTGATTCGCATGGATTTGAAGCTAAATCATGTGTTTGGCGTGGTTTCGAATGTAACTCATTTGTTTCGCATGCAGTTGAAGCTATATCACCTATATCCCAAGTGTAGGAAGCTCAATCATTTGTTTCGCATGGATTTGAAGCTAAGCCTCCTACTTGGCATTGAATTGAATCTAAATCGCGTGTTTGCATGGATTTGAAGCTAACTCGTTTGTTTCTCCTGTATTTGAAGCTGTATCATTTATATCGCACGTATTTGAAGCTAATCCGTTTGTTTCGCATGGATTTGAAGCTAAGCCTTCTACTTCGCATTGATTGGATCCTAAATCACGTGTTTTGCATGGATTTGAAGCTAAGCCTTCTACATCGTAGTGATTTGAAGCTAAATCATGCATTTCGCAAGTATTTGAAGCCGAACCATTAGATTCGCATGGATTTGAAGCTAAGCCTTCTACTTCGCACTGATTTGAAGTTAAATCATGTGTTTCGCCTGGATTTGGAGCTAACTCGTTTGCTTCGAATGCAGTTGAAGCTAAATCATGTATATCACAAGTATTTGAAGCTACACCATTTGTATCGCATGGATTTGAAGCTCTGCCTTCTACTTCGCATTGATTTGACGCTAAATATTGTGTTTCGAATGGATTTGAAGCTAACTCGTTTGTTTCGCATGCAGTTAAAACTAAATCATGTATATCACAACTATTTGCAGCTAAACAATTGATTCGCATGGATTTGAAGCTAAATCATGTGTTTGGCGTGGTTTCGAATGTAACTCATTTGTTTCGCATGCAGTTGAAGCTATATCACCTATATCCCAAGTGTAGGAAGCTCAATCATTTGTTTCGCATGGATTTGAAGCTAAGCCTCCTACTTGGCATTGAATTGAATCTAAATCGCGTGTTTGCATGGATTTGAAGCTAACTCGTTTGTTTCTCCTGTATTTGAAGCTGTATCATTTATATCGCACGTATTTGAAGCGAATCCGTTTGTTTCGCTTGGATTTGAAGCTAAACCTTCTACATCGCATTGATTTGAAGCTAAATTATGTGTTTCGCTTTGATTTGAATGTAACTTATTTGTTTCGCATGCAGTTGAAGCTATATCACCTATATCCCAAGTGTAGGAAGCTCAATCATTCCGCATGGATTTCAAGCTAAACCTGCTACTTCGCATTGATTTGAAGCTAAATTATGTGTTTCGCGTGGATTTGAAGGTAACTCGTTGTTTCGCATGCAGTTGAAGCTAATTCATGCATTTCACAAGTATTTGAAGCCGAATCATTAGATTCGCATGGATTTGAAGCTAAGCCTTCTACTTCGCACTGATTTGAAGTTAAATCATGTGTTTCGCGTGGATTTGGAGCTAACTCGTTTGCTTCGAATGCAGTTGAAGCTAAATCATGTATATCACAAGTATTTGCAGCTAAACAATTGATTCGCATGGATTTGAAGCTAAGCCTTCTACTTCGCATTGATTGGATCCTAAATCACGTGGTTTGCATGGATTTGAAGCTAAGCCTTCCACATCGCATTGATTTGAAGCTAAATCATGTGTTTCGCGTGGATTTGAAGGTAACTTGTTTGTTTCGCATGCAGTTGAAGCTAAATCATGTCTTTCACAAGTATTTGAAGATGAACCAATTGAATCGCAAGGCTTTGAACCTGAGCCTTCTGCTTGGCACTGATTTGCACCTAAATAATGTGTTTCGCATGCAGTTGAAACTAAATCATGTATATCACAAGTATTTGCAGCTAAACAATTGATTCGCATGGATTTGAAGCTAAGCCTTCTACTTGGCATTGAATTGAATCTAAATCGCGTGTTTGCATGGATTTGAAGCTAACTCGTTTGTTTCTCCTGTATTTGAAGCTGTATCATTTATATCGCACGTATTTGAAGCTAATCCGTTTGTTTCGCATGGATTTGAAGCTAAGCCTTCTACTTCGCATTGATTGGATCCTAAATCACGTGTTTTGCATGGATTTGAAGCTAAGCCTTCTACATCGTATTGATTTGAAGCTAAATCATGCATTTCGCAAGTATTTGAAGCCGAACCATTAGATTCGCATGGATTTGAAGCTAAGCCTTCTACTTCGCACTGATTTGAAGTTAAATCATGTGTATCGCCTGGATTTGGAGCTAACTCGTTTGCTTCGAATGCAGTTGAAGCTAAATCATGTATATCACAAGTATTTGAAGCTACACCATTTGTATCGCATGGATTTGAAGCTCTGCCTTCTACTTCGCATTGATTTGACGCTAAATATTGTGTTTCGAATGGATTTGAAGCTAACTCGTTTGTTTCGCATGCAGTTAAAACTAAATCATGTATATCACAATTATTTGCAGCTAAACAATTGATTCGCATGGATTTGAAGCTAAATCATGTGTTTGGCGTGGTTTCGAATGTAACTCATTTGTTTCGCATGCAGTTGAAGCTATATCACCTATATCCCAAGTGTAGGAAGCTCAATCATTTGTTTCGCATGGATTTGAAGCTAAGCCTCCTACTTGGCATTGAATTGAATCTAAATCGCGTGTTTGCATGGATTTGAAGCTAACTCGTTTGTTTCTCCTGTATTTGAAGCTGTATCATTTATATCGCACGTATTTGAAGCTAATCCGTTTGTTTCGCATGGATTTGAAGCTAAGCCTTCTACTTCGCATTGATTGGATCCTAAATCACGTGTTTTGCATGGATTTGAAGCTAAGCCTTCTACATCGTAGTGATTTGAAGCTAAATCATGCATTTCGCAAGTATTTGAAGCCGAACCATTAGATTCGCATGGATTTGAAGCTAAGCCTTCTACTTCGCACTGATTTGAAGTTAAATCATGTGTTTCGCCTGGATTTGGAGCTAACTCGTTTGCTTCGAATGCAGTTGAAGCTAAATCATGTATATCACAAGTATTTGAAGCTACACCATTTGTATCGCATGGATTTGAAGCTCTGCCTTCTACTTCGCATTGATTTGACGCTAAATATTGTGTTTCGAATGGATTTGAAGCTAACTCGTTTGTTTCGCATGCAGTTAAAACTAAATCATGTATATCACAACTATTTGCAGCTAAACAATTGATTCGCATGGATTTGAAGCTAAATCATGTGTTTGGCGTGGTTTCGAATGTAACTCATTTGTTTCGCATGCAGTTGAAGCTATATCACCTATATCCCAAGTGTAGGAAGCTCAATCATTTGTTTCGCATGGATTTGAAGCTAAGCCTCCTACTTGGCATTGAATTGAATCTAAATCGCGTGTTTGCATGGATTTGAAGCTAACTCGTTTGTTTCTCCTGTATTTGAAGCTGTATCATTTATATCGCACGTATTTGAAGCGAATCCGTTTGTTTCGCATGGATTTGAAGCTAAGCCTTCTACTTCGCATTGATTGGATCCTAAATCACGTGTTTTGCATGGATTTGAAGCTAAGCCTTCTACATCGTATTGATTTGAAGCTAAATCATGCATTTCGCAAGTATTTGAAGCCGAACCATTAGATTCGCATGGATTTGAAGCTAAGCCTTCTACTTCGCACTGATTTGAAGTTAAATCATGTGTTTCGCCTGGATTTGGAGCTAACTCGTTTGCTTCGAATGCAGTTGAAGCTAAATCATGTATATCACAAGTATTTGAAGCTACACTATTTGTATCGCATGGATTTGAAGCTCTGCCTTCTACTTCGCATTGATTTGACGCTCAATATTGTGTTTCGAATGGATTTGAAGCTAACTCGTTTGTTTCGCATGCAGTTAAAACTAAATCATGTATATCACAATTATTTGCAGGTAAACAATTGATTCGCATGGATTTGAAGCTAAATCATGTGTTTGGCGTGGTTTCGAATGTAACTCATTTGTTTCGCATGCAGTTGAAGCTATATCACCTATATCCCAAGTGTAGGAAGCTCAATCATTTGTTTCGCATGGATTTGAAGCTAAGCCTCCTACTTGGCATTGAATTGAATCTAAATCGCGTGTTTGCATGGATTTGAAGCTAACTCGTTTGTTTCTCCTGTATTTGAAGCTGTATCATTTATATCGCACGTATTTGAAGCTAATCCGTTTGTTTCGCATGGATTTGAAGCTAAGCCTTCTACTTCGCATTGATTGGATCCTAAATCACGTGTTTTGCATGGATTTGAAGCTAAGCCTTCTACATCGCATTGATTTGAAGCTAAATTATGTGTTTCGCTTTGATTTGAATGTAACTTATTTGTTTCGCATGCAGTTGAAGCTATATCACCTATATCCCAAGTGTAGGAAGCTCAATCATTCCGCATGGATTTCAAGCTAAACCTGCTACTTCGCATTGATTTGTAGCTAAATTATGTGTTTCGCGTGGATTTGAAGGTAACTCGTTGTTTCGCATGCAGTTGAAGCTAATTCATGCATTTCACAAGTATTTGAAGCCGAACCATTAGATTCGCATGGATTTGAAGCTAAGCCTTCTACTTCGCACTGATTTGAAGTTAAATCATGTGTTTCGCGTGGATTTGGAGCTAACTCGTTTGCTTCGAATGCAGTTGAAGCTAAATCATGTATATCACAAGTATTTGCAGCTAAACAATTGATTCGCATGGATTTGAAGCTAAGCCTTCTACTTCGCATTGATTGGATCCTAAATCACGTGGTTTGCATGGATTTGAAGCTAAGCCTTCCACATCGCATTGATTTGAAGCTAAATCATGTGTTTCGCGTGGATTTGAAGGTAACTTGTTTGTTTCGCATGCAGTTGAAGCTAAATCATGTCTTTCACAAGTATTTGAAGATGAACCAATTGAATCGCATGGCTTTGAACCTGAGCCTTCTGCTTGGCACTGATTTGCACCTAAATAATGTGTTTCGCATGCAGTTGAAACTAAATCATGTATATCACAAGTATTTGCAGCTAAACAATCGATTCGCATGGATTTGAAGCTAAGCCTTCCACTTGGCATTGAATTGAAGCTAAATCGTGTGTTTTCCATGGATTTGGAGCTAACTCGTTTGTTTCTCCAGTATTTGAATCTGTATCATTTATATCGCAAGTATTTGAAGCTAAACCATTTGTTTCGCATGTATTAGAAGCTAAGCCTTCTACTTGGCATTGAATTGAAGCTAAATCGTGTGTTTTGCATGGATTTGAAGGTAACTCGTTTGTTTCGCATGCAGTTGAAGCTAAATCATGTCTTTCACAAGTATTTGAAGGTGAACCATTTGAATCGCATGGCTTTGAACCTGAACCTTCTACTTCGCACTGATTTCCACCTAAATAATGTTTCTCGCATGGATTTGAAGCTAAACCTTCTACATCCCATGGATTTGAAGCTAAATCATGTGTTTGGCATGGATTTGAAGCTAAACCTGCTACTTCGCATTGATTTGAAGCTATATTATGTGTTTCGCGTGGATTTGAAGGTAACTCGTTGTTTCGCATGCAGGTGAAGCTAAATCATGCATTCCAGAAGTATTTGAAGCCGAACCATTAGATTCGCATGGATTTGAATCTAAGCCTTCTACTTCGCACTGATTTGAAGTTAAATCATGTGTTTCGCGTGGATTTGGAGCTAACTCGTTTGCTTCGAATGCAGTTGAAACTAAATCATGTATATCACAAGTATTTGCAGCTAAACAATTGATTCGCATGGATTTGAAGCTTCGCCTTCTACTTGGCATTGAATTGAAGCTAAATCGTGTGTTCTGCATGGATTTGAAGCTAACTCGTTTGTTTCTCCTGTATTTGAAGCTATATCATTTATGTCGCAAGTATTTGAAGCTAAATCATGTGTTTCGCATGGATTTGTAGCTAAACCTGCTACTTCGCATTGATTTGAAGCTAAATCATGTGTTTCGCGTGGATTCGGAGCTAAAGCGTTTGCTTCGAATGCAGTTGAAACTAAATCATGTATATCACAAGTATTTGCAGCTAAACAATTGATTCGCTTGGATTTGAAGCTAAGCCTTCTACTTGGCATTGAATTGAAGCTAAATCGTGTGTTTTGCATGGATTTGAAGCTAACTCGTTTGTTTCTCCTGTATTTCAAGCTGTATCATTTATACCGCAAGTAATTGAAGCTAAACCATTTGTTTCGCATTGATTTGAAGCTGAGCCCTCTACTTCGCATTGATTGGATCCTGAATCACGTGTTTTGCATGGATTGGAATGTAACTCATTTGTTTCGCATGCAGTTGAAGCTATATCATCTATATCCCAAGTGTAGGAAGCTCAATCATTTGTTTCGCATGGATTTGAAGCTAAACCTGCTCCTTCGCATTGATTTGAAGCTAAATTATGTGTTTCGTTTGGATTTGAATGTAACTCATTTGTTTCGCATGCAGTTGAAGCTAAATCATGTATATCACAAGTATTTGAAGCTAAACCATTTGTATCGCATGGATTTGAAGCTCTGCCTTCTACTTCTCATTGATTTGACGCTAAATATTGTGTTTCGAATGGATTTGAAGCTAACTCGTTTTGTTTCGCATGCAGTTGAAACTAAATCATGTATATCACAAGTATTTGCAGCTAAACAATTGATTCGCTTGGATTTGAAGCTAAGCCTTCTACTTGGCATTGAATTGAAGCTAAATCGTGTGTTTTGCATGGATTTGAAGGTAACTCGTTGTTTCGCATGCCGTTGAAGCTAAATCATGCATTTCACAAGTATTTGAAGCCGAACCATTAGATTCGCATGGATTTGAAGCTAAACCTTCTACATCCCATGGATTTGAAGCTGAATCATGTGTTTGGCATGGATTTGAAGCTAAACCTTCTACATCGCATTGATTTGCAGCTGAATCATGTGTTTCGAATGGATTTGAAGCTCACTCGTTCGTTTCGCCTGCATTTGAAACAATATGACTTATATTGCAAATATTGGAAGCTAAATCATGTGTTTCGCATGGATTTGAAGCTAAACCTGCTACTTCGCATTGATTTGAAGCTAAATTATGTGTTTCGCGTGGATTTGAAGGTAACTCGTTTGTTTCGCATGCAGTTTAAGCCAAATCATGTCTTTCACAAGTATTTGAAGCCGAACCATTAGATTCGCATGGATTTGAAGCTAAGCCTGCTACTTCGCACTGATTTGAAGTTAAATCATGTGTTTCGCGTGGATTTGGAGCTAACTCGTTTGCTTCGAATGTAGTTGAAGTTAAATCATGTATATCACAAGTATTTGAAGCTAAACCATTTGTATCGCATGTATTTGAAGCTAAGCCTTCTACTTGGCATTGAATTGAAGCTAAATCGTGTGTTTTGCATGGCTTTGAAGCCAACTCGTTTGTTTCTCCTGTATTTGAAGCTGTATCATTTATATCGCACGTATTTGAAGCTAATCCATTTGTTTCGCATGGATTTGAAGCTAAGCCTTCTACTTCGCATTGATTGGATCCTAAATCACGTGTTTTGCATGGATTTGAAGCTAAACCTTCTACATTGCATTGATTTGCAGCTGAATCATGTGTTTCGCATGGATTTGAAGCTAACTCTTTCGTTTCTCCTGCATTTGAAACTATATCACTTATATCGCAAGTATTGGAAGCTAAATCATGTGTTTCGCTTGGATTTGAAGCTAAACCTTCTACATCGCATTGATTTGAAGCTAAATTATGTGTTTCGTTTGGATTTGAGTGTAACTCATTTGTTTCGCATGCAGTTGAAGCTATATCACCTATATCCCAAGTGTAGGAAGCTCAATCATTTGTTTCGCATGGATTTGAAGATAAACCTGCTACTTCGCATTGATTTGAAGCTAAATTATGTGTTTTGCGTGGATTTGAAGGTAACTCGTTGTTTCGAATGCCGTTGAAGCTAAATCATGCATTTCACAAGTATTTGAAGCCGAACCATTAGATTCGCATGGATTTGAAGCTAAGCCTTCTACTTCGCACTGATTTGAAGTTAAATCATGTGTTTCGCGTGGATTTGGAGCTCACTCGTTTGCTTCGAATGCAGTTGAAGCTAAATCATGTATATCACAAGTATTTGAAGCTAAACCATTTGTATCGCATGGATTTGAAGCTCTGCCTTCTACTTCTCATTGATTTGACGCTAAATATTGTGTTTCGAATGGAATTGAAGCTAACTCGTTTGTTTAGCATGCAGTTGAAACTAAATCATGTATATCACAAGTATTTGCAGCTAAACAATTCATTCGCATGGATTTGAAGCTAAGCCTTCTACTTGGCATTGAATTGAAGCTAAATCGTCTGTTTTGCATGGATTTGAAGCTAACTCGTTTGTTTCTCCTGTATTTGAAGCTATATCATTTATATCGCAAGTATTTGAAGCTAAAGCATTTGTTTCGCATGGATTTGAAGCTAAACCTTCTACATCGCATTGATTTGCAGCTGAATCACGTGTTTTGCATGGATTTGAAGTTAAGCCTTCTACATCGCATTGATTTGCAACTGAGTTATGTGTTTCGCTTGGATTTGAATGTAACTCATTTGTTTCGCATGCAGTTGAAGTTATATCATCTATATCCCAAGTATAGGAAGCTCAATCATTTGTTTCGCTTGGATTTGAAGCTAAACCTGCTACTTGGCATTGAATTGAAGCTAAATCGTGTGTTTTCCATGGATTTGAAGGTAACTCGTTTGTTTCTCCTGTATTTGAAGCTGTATCATTTATATCGCAAGTATTTGAAGCTAAACCATTTGTTTCGCATGTATTAGAAGCTAAGCCTTCTACTTGGCATTGAATTGAAGCTAAATCGTGTGTTTTGCATGGATTTGAAGGTAACTCGTTTGTTTCGCATGCAGTTGAAGCTAAATCATGTCTTTCACAAGTATTTGAAGGTGAACCATTTGAATCGCATGGCTTTGAACCTGAACCTTCTACTTCGCACTGATTTCCACCTAAATAATGTTTCTCGCATGGATTTGAAGCTAAACCTTCTACATCCCATGGATTTGAAGCTAAATCATGTGTTTGGCATGGATTTGAAGCTAAACCTGCTACTTCGCATTGATTTGAAGATATATTATGTGTTTCGCGTGGATTTGAAGGTAACTCGTTGTTTCGCATGCAGGTGAAGCTAAATCATGCATTCCAGAAGTATTTGAAGCCGAACCATTAGATTCGCATGGATTTGAAGCTAAGCCTTCTACTTCGCACTGATTTGAAGTTAAATCATGTGTTTCGCGTGGATTTGGAGCTAACTCGTTTGCTTCGAATGCAGTTGAAACTAAATCATGTATATCACAAGTATTTGCAGCTAAACAATTGATTCGCATGGATTTGAAGCTTCGCCTTCTACTTGGCATTGAATTGAAGCTAAATCGTGTGTTCTGCATGGATTTGAAGCTAACTCGTTTGTTTCTCCTGTATTTGAAGCTATATCATTTATGTCGCAAGTATTTGAAGCTAAAGCATTTGTTTCGCATGGATTTGAAGCTAAGCCTTCTACTTCGCATTGATTGGATCCTAAATCGCGTGTTTTGCATGGATTTGAAGCAAAGCCTTCTACATCGCATTGATTTGCAGCAGAATCATGTGTTTCGCATGGATTTGAAGCTAACTCTTTCGTTTCTCCTGCATTTGAAACTATATCACTTATATCGCAAGTATTGGAACCTAAATCATGTGTTTCGCTTGGATTTGAAGCTAAACCTTCTACATCGCATTGATTTGAAGCTAAATTATGTGTTTCGCTTGGATTTGAATGTAACTTATTTGTTTCGCATGCAGTTGAAGCTATATCACCTATATCCCAAGTGTAGGAAGCTCAATCATTTCGCATGGATTTCAAGCTAAACCTGCTACTTCGCATTGATTTGAAGCTAAATTATGTGTTTCGCGTGGATTTGAAGGTAACTCGTTGTTTCGCATGCAGTTGAAGCTAATTCATGCATTTCACAAGTATTTGAAGCTAAACCATTTGTATCGCATGGATTTGAAGCTCTGCCTTCTACTTCGCATTTATTTGACGCTAAATATTGTGTTTCGCGTGGATTTGGAGCTAACTCGTTTGCTTCGAATGCAGTTGAAGCTAAATCATGTATATCACAAGTATTTGCAGCTAAACAATTGATTCGCATGGATTTGAAGCTAAACCTTCTACATCCCATGGATTTGAAGCTAAATCATGTGTTTCGCATGGATTTGAAGCTAACTCGTTTGTTTCGCATGCATTTGAAGCTGTATCCCTCATATTCGCAAGTATTTGAAGCTAAATCATTTGTTTCGCATTGATTTGAAGCTAAACCTTCTACATCCCATGGATTTGAAGCTAAATCATGTGTTTCGCATTGATTTGAATCTAACTCGTTTGTATCGCCTGCGTTTGAAGCTCTTTCATTTATACTGCAAGTATTTGAAGCTAAACCTTCTAATTCGCACTCTTTTGAAGCTAAATAATGTATTTCGCGTGGATTAGAAGTTAACTCGTCTGTTTCGAATTTAGCTGAAGCTAAATCATGTATATCACAAGTATTTGAAGCTAAACGATTTGTATCGCATGGATTTGAAGATAAGCCTTCTACTTCGCATTGATTTGAAGTCAAATCATGTGTTCAGCATGGATTTGACGCTAACTCTTTTGTTTCGCCTGCATTTGAAGCTATATCACTTATATCGCAAGTATTTGTAGCTAAACCATTTGTTTCGCATGGATTTGAAGCTAAGACTTCTCCTTCGCATTGATTGGAAGCTAAATTTTGTGTTCTACATGGATTTGAAGTTAACTCGTTTGATTCGCCTGCATTTGAAGTTCTTTCATTTATGCTGCAAGTATTTGGAGCTACATCATTCGTTTCGCATGGATTTGAAGCTAAGACTTCTAATTCGCATTGTCTTGAAGCTAAATAATGTATTTCGCGTGGATTCGAAGCTAACTCGTATGTTCCGCATGCAGTTGAAGCTAAATCATGTTTATGACAAGTATTTGAATCTAAACCATTTGTTTCGAAAATATATGAAGCTAACCCATGTTTTTGTCATGAACTTGAAGCTAAATCATGTGTTTCATATGGATTTGAAGCTATCTCGTTTGTTTCGCCTGCAGTTGAAGCTAAATCATGTATATCATAAGTATCTGCGGCTAAACAATTTGTCTCGCATGTATTTGATGCTAAACCATGTGCTCCGCATGAATTTGAAGATAAATCATGTGTTTCGCATGCATTTGAAGCTTAATTATGTGTTTTGCATGGATTTGAAACTAACACATTTGTTTCGCAAGCAGTTGAAGCTAAATCATGTACATCACAAGTATTTGAAGCTAAATCATTTGTTCCGCCTGGATTTGAAGCAAAGCCTTCTACTTCGCATTGATTTGTAGCTAAATCATGGTTTTCGCATTAATTTGAAGCTAACTCGTTTGTTTCGCCTGCATTTGAAGCTGTATCATTTATATCGCAAGTATTTGAAGCTAAATCAATCGTTTCGCATGGATTTGAAGCTAAGCCTTCTAATTGGCACTGTTTTGAATCTAAATATTGTATTTCGCGTGGATTAGAAGCTAACTCGTCTGTTTCGAATGCAGCTGAAGCTAAATCATGTATATCACAAGTATTTGAAGCTAATCCATTTGATCCTCCTGGATTTGATGCAAAGCCTTCTAATTCGCGTTGATTTGAAGCTAAATCATGTGTTTCGCATGGATTTGAAGCTCACTCGTTCGTTTCGCCTGCATTTGAAACTATATCACTTATATTGCAAGTATTTGAAGCTAAATCATGTGTTTCGCATGGATTTGTAGCTAAACCTGCTACTTCGCATTGATTTGAAGCTAAATCATGTGTTTCGCGTGGATTCGGAGCTAAAGCGTTTGCTTCGAATGCAGTTGAAACTAAATCATGTATATCACAAGTATTTGCAGCTAAACAATTGATTCGCTTGGATTTGAAGCTAAGCCTTCTACTTGGCATTGAATTGAAGCTAAATCGTGTGTTTTGCATGGATTTGAAGCTAACTCGTTTGTTTCTCCTGTATTTCAAGCTGTATCATTTATACCGCAAGTAATTGAAGCTAAACCATTTGTTTCGCATTGATTTGAAGCTGAGCCTTCTACTTCGCATTGATTGGATCCTGAATCACGTGTTTTGCATGGATTGGAATGTAACTCATTTGTTTCGCAGCAGTTGAAGCTATATCATCTATATCCCAAGTGTAGGAAGCTCAATCATTTGTTTCGCATGGATTTGAAGCTAAACCTGCTCCTTCGCATTGATTTGAAGCTAAATTATGTGTTTCGTTTGGATTTGAATGTAACACATTTGTTTCGCATGCAGTTGAAGCTATATCACCTATATCCCAAGTGTAGGAAGCTCAATCATTTGTT
Source organism: Megalopta genalis (assembly GCF_051020955.1). Classification (NCBI taxonomy): domain Eukaryota; kingdom Metazoa; phylum Arthropoda; class Insecta; order Hymenoptera; family Halictidae; genus Megalopta; species Megalopta genalis. Next base: position 64,735 of record NW_027477396.1, read on the forward strand.
TCGCATGGATTTGAAGATAAACCTGCTACTTCGCATTGATTTGAAGCTAAATTATGTGTTTCGCGTGGATTTGAAGGTAACTCGTTGTTTCGCATGCCGTTGAAGCTAAATCATGCATTTCACAAGTATTTGAAGCCGAACCATTAGATTCGCATGGATTTGAAGCTAAGCCGTCTACTTCGCACTGATTTGAAGTTAAATCATGTGTTTCGCGTGGATTTGGAGCTCACTCGTTTGCTTCGAATGCAGTTGAAGCTAAATCATGTATATCACAAGTATTTGAAGCTAAACCATTTGTATCGCATGGATTTGAAGCTCTGCCTTCTACTTCTCATTGATTTGACGCTAAATATTGTGTTTCGAATGGAATTGAAGCTAACTCGTTTGTTTAGCATGCAGTTGAAACTAAATCATGTATATCACAAGTATTTGCAGCTAAACAATTCATTCGCATGGATTTGAAGCTAAGCCTTCTACTTGGCATTAAATTGAAGCTAAATCGTCTGTTTTGCATGGATTTGAAGCTAACTCGTTTGTTTCTCCTGTATTTGAAGCTATATCATTTATATCGCAAGTATTTGAAGCTAAAGCATTTGTTTCGCATGGATTTGAAGCTAAACCTTCTACATCGCATTGATTTGCAGCTGAACCATGTGTTTCGCATGGATTTGAAGCTAAACCTGCTACTTCGCATTGATTTGAAGCAAAATCATGTGTTTCGCGTGGATTCGGAGCTAACGCGTTTGCTTCGAATGCAGTTGAAGCTAAATCATGTATATCACAAGTGTTTGAAGCTAAACCATTTGTATCGCATGGATTTGAAGCTCTGCCTTCTACTTCGCATTGATTTGACGCTAAATATTGTGTTTCGAATGGATTTGAAGCTAACTCGTTTTGTTTCGCATGCAGTTGAAACTAAATCATGTATATCACAAGTATTTGCAGCTAAACAATTGATTCGCTTGGATTTGAAGCTAAGCCTTCTACTTGGCATTGAATTGAAGCTAAATCGTGTGTTTTGCATGGATTTGAAGCTGACTCGTTTGTTTCACCTGCATTTGAAGCTATATCACTCATATCGCAAGTATTTGATGTTAAATCTGTTGTGTCGCTTGGATTTGAAGCTAACTCGTTTGTTTCGCCTGCAGTTGAAGCTAAATCATGTATATCCGAAGTATTTGGAGCTAATCCATTTGATTCGCATGGATTTGAAGCTAGGCCTTCTACTTTGCATTGATTGGAAGCTAAATCACGTGTTTTGAATGGATTTGAAGCTGAACCATTTGATTCGCATGCATTTGAAGCTAAGCCTTCTACTTCGCACTGATTTCAAGCAAAATCATGTGTTTCGCATGTACTTAAAGCTAAGCCATCTACTTCGCAGTGATTATAAGCTAAATCATGTGTTTCGCATGGATTTGAAGCTCACTCGTTCGTTTCGCCTGCATTTGAAACTATATCACTTATATTGCAAGTATTTGAAGCTAAATCATGTGATTCGCATGGATTTGTAGCTAAACCTGCTACTTCGCATTGATTTGAAGCTAAATCATGTGTTTCGCGTGGATTCGGAGCTAAAGCGTTTGCTTCGAATGCAGTTGAAACTAAATCATGTATATCACAAGTATTTGCAGCTAAACAATTGATTCGCTTGGATTTGAAGCTAAGCCTTCTACTTGGCATTCAATTGAAGCTAAATCGTGTGTTTTGCATGGATTTGAAGCTAACTCGTTTGTTTCTCCTGTATTTCAAGCTGTATCATTTATATCGCAAGTATTTGAAGCTAAAGCATTTGTTTCGCATGGATTTGAAGCTAAACCTGCTACTTCGCATTGATTTGAAGCTAAATTATGTGTTTCGCGTGGATTTGAAGGTAACTCGTTGTTTCGCATGCCGTTGAAGCTAAATCATGCATTTCACAAGTATTTGAAGCCGAACCATTAGATTCGCATGGATTTGAAGCTAAGCCTTCTACTTCGCACTGATTTGAAGTTAAATCATGTGTTTCGCGTGGATTTGGAGCTCACTCGTTTGCTTCGAATGCAGTTGAAGCTAAATCATGTATATCACAAGTATTTGAAGCTAAACCATTTGTATCGCATGGATTTGAAGCTCTGCCTTCTACTTCTCATTGATTTGACGCTAAATATTGTGTTTCGAATGGAATTGAAGCTAACTCGTTTGTTTAGCATGCAGTTGAAACTAAATCATGTATATCACAAGTATTTGCAGCTAAACAATTCATTCGCATGGATTTGAAGCTAAGCCTTCTACTTGGCATTGAATTGAAGCTAAATCGTCTGTTTTGCATGGATTTGAAGCTAACTCGTTTGTATCTCCTGTATTTGAAGCTATATCATTTATATCGCAAGTATTTGAAGCTAAAGCATTTGTTTCGCATGGATTTGAAGCTAAACCTTCTACATCGCATTGATTTGCAGCTGAATCACGTGTTTTGCATGGATTTGAAGTTAAGCCTTCTACATCGCATTGATTTGCAACTGAGTTATGTGTTTCGCTTGGATTTGAATGTAACTCATTTGTTTCGCATGCAGTTGAAGTTATATCATCTATATCCCAAGTATGGGAAGCTCAATCATTTGTTTCGCTTGGATTTGAAGCTAAACCTGCTACTTGGCATTGAATTGAAGCTAAATCGTGTGTTTTGCATGGATTTGAAAGTAACTCGTTTGTTTCTCCTGTATTTGAAGCTGTATCATTTATATCGCAAGTATTTGAAGCTAAACCATTTGTTTCGCATGGATTTGAAGCTAAGCCTTCTACTTCGCACTGATTTGATGTTAAATCATGTGTTTCGCGTGGATTTGGAGCTAACTCGATTGCTTCGAATGCAGTGGAAGCTAAATCATGTATATCACAAGTATTTGAAGCTAAACCATTTGTATCGCATGGATTTGAAGCTCTGCCTTCTACTTCGCATTGATTTGACGCTAAGTATTGTGTTTCGAATGGATTTGAAGCTAGCTCGTTTGTTTCGCATGCAGTTGAAACTAAATCATGTATATCACAAGTATTTGCAGCTAAACAATTGATTCTCATGGATTTGAAGCTAAGCCTTCTACGTGGCATTGAATTGAAGCTAAATCGTGTGTTTTGCATGGATTTGAAGGTAACTCGTTTGTTTCTCCTGTATTTGAAGCTGTATCATTTATATCGCAAGTATTTGAAGCTAAACCATTTGTTTTGCATGTATTAGAAGCTAAGCCTTCTACTTGGCATTGAATTGAAGCTAAATCGTGTGTTTTGCATGGATTTGAAGCTAACTCGTTTGTTTCTCCTGTATTTGAAGCTGTATCATTTATATCGCAAGTATTTGAAGCTAAACCTTTTGTTTCGCATGGATTTGAAGCTAAGCCTTCTACTTCGCATTGATTCGATCCTAAATCACGTGTTTTGCATGGATTTGAAACTAAGCCTTCTACATCACATTGATTTGAAGCTAAATCATCTGTTTCGCGTGGATTTGAAGGTAACTCGTTTGTTTCGCATGCAGTTGAAGTTAAATCATGTCTTTCACAAGTATTTGAAGATGAACCATTTGAATCGCTTGGCTTTGAACCTGAACCTTCTACTTCGCACTGATTTGCACCTAAATAATGTTTTTCGCATGGATTTGAAGCTAAACCTTCTACATCCCATGGATTTGAAGCTAAATCATGTGTTTGGCATGGATTTGAAGCTAAACCTTCTACATAGCATTGATTTGCAGCTGAATCATGTGCTTCGCATGGATTTGAAGCTCACTCGTTCGTTTCGCCTGCATTTGAAACTATATCACTTATATTGCAAGTATTTGAAGCTAAATCATGTGTTTCGCATGGATTTGTAGCTAAACCTGCTACTTCGCATTGATTTGAAGCTAAATCATGTGTTTCGCGTGGATTCGGAGCTAAAGCGTTTGCTTCGAATGCAGTTGAATCTAAATCATGTATATCACAAGTATTTGCAGCTAAACAATTGATTCGCTTGGATTTGAAGCTAAGCCTTCTACTTGGCATTGAATTGAAGCTAAATCGTGTGTTTTGCATGGATTTGAAGCCAACTCGTTTGTTTCTCCTGTATTTCAAGCTGTATCATTTATACCGCAAGCAATTGAAGCTAAACCATTTGTTTCGCATTGATTTGAAGCTGAGCCTTCTACTTCGCATTGATTGGATCCTGAGTCACGTGTTTTGCATGGATTGGAATGTAACTCATTTGTTTCGCATGCAGTTGAAGCTATATCATCTATATCCCAAGTGTAGGAAGCTCAATCATTTGTTTCGCATGGATTTGAAGCTAAACCTGCTCCTTCGCATTGATTTGAAGCTAAATTATGTGTTTCGTTTGGATTTGAATGTAACTCATTTGTTTCGCATGCAGTTGAAGCTATATCACCTATATCCCAAGTGTAGGAAGCTCAATCATTTGTTTCGCATGGATTTGAAGCTAAACCTGCTACTTCGCATTGATTTGAAGCTAAATTATGTGTTTCGCGTGGATTTGAAGGTAACTCATTGTTTCGCATGCAGTTGAAGCTAAATCATGCATTTCACAAGTATTTGAATCCGACCCATTAAATTCGCATGGATTTGATGCTAAGCCTTCTACTTCGCACTGATTTGAAGTTAAATCATGTGTTTCGCGTGGATTTGGAGCTAACTCGTTTGCTTCGAATGCAGTTGAAGCTAAATCATGTATATCACAAGTATTTGAAGCTAAACCATTTGTATCGCATGGATTTGAAGCTCTGCCATCTACTTCGCATTGATTTGACGCTAAATATTGTGTTTCGCATGAATTTGAAGGTAACTCGTTTGTTTCGCATGCAGTTGAAGCTAAATCATGTGTTTCACAAGTACTTGAAGATGAACCATTTGAATCGCATGGCTTTGAACCTGAGCCATCTACTTCGCACTGATTTGCACCTAAATAATGTGATTCGCATGGATTTGAAGCTAAACCTTCTACATCCCATGGATTTGAAGCTAAATCATGTGTTTGGCATGGATTTGAAGCTAAACCTTCTACTTCGCATTGATTTGAAGCTAAATTATGTGTTTCGCGTGGATTTGAAGGTAACTCGTTGTTTCGCATGCCGTTGAATCTAAATCATGCATTTCACAAGTATTTGAAGCCGAACCATTAGATTCGCATGGATTTGAAGCTAAGCCTTCTACTTCGCACTGATTTGAAGTTAAATCATGTGTTTCCCGTGGATTTGGAGCTCACTCGTTTGCTTCGAATGCAGTTGAAGCTAAATCATGTATATCACAAGTGTTTGAAGCTAAACCATTTGTATCGCATGGATTTGAAGCTCTGCCTTCTACTTCGCATTGATTTGACGCTAAATATTGTGTTTCGAATGGATTAGAAGCTAACTCGTTTTTTTTCGCATGCAGTTGAAACTAAATCATGTATATCACAAGTATTTGCAGCTAAACAATTGATTCGCTTGGATTTGAAGCTAAGCCTTCTACTTGGCATTGAGTTGAAGCTAAATCGTGTGTTTTTGCATGGATTTGAAGCTGACTCGTTTGTTTCACCTGCATTTGAAGCTATATCACTCATATCGCAAGTATTTGATGTTAAATCTGTTGTGTCGCTTGGATTTGAAGCTAACTCGTTTGTTTCGCCTGCAGTTGAAGCTAAATCATGTATATCCGGAGTATTTGGAGCTAATCCATTTGATTCGCATGGATTTGAAGCTAGGCCTTCTACTTTGCATTGATTGGAAGCTAAATCACGTGTTTTGTATGGATTTGAAGCTGAACCATTTGATTCGCATGCATTTGAAGCTAAGCCTTCTACTTCGCACTGATTTCAAGCAAAATCATGTGTTTCGCATGGACTTAAAGCTAAGCCATCTACTTCGCAGTGATTATAAGCTAAATCATGTGTTTCGCATGGATTTGAAGCTCACTCGTTCGTTTCGCCTGCATTTGAAACTATATCACTTATATTGCAAGTATTTGAAGCTAAATCATGTGTTTCGCATGGATTTGTAGCTAAACCTGCTACTTCGCATTGATTTGAAGCTAAATCATGTGTTTCGCGTGGATTCGGAGCTAAAGCGTTTGCTTCGAATGCAGTTGAAACTAAATCATGTATATCACAAGTATTTGCAGCTAAACAATTGATTCGCTTGGATTTGAAGCTAAGCCTTCTACTTGCATTGAATTGAAGCTAAATAGTGTGTTTTGCATGGATTTGAAGCTAACTCGTTTGTTTCTCCTGTATTTGAAGCTGTATCATGTATATCACAAGTATTTGAAGCTAAACCATTTGTATCGCATGGATTTGAAGCTCTGCCTTCTACTTCGCATTGATTTGACGCTAAGTATTGTGTTTCGAATGGATTTGAAGCTAACTCGTTTGTTTCGCATGCAGTTGAAACTAAATCATGTATATCACAAGTATTTGCAGCTAAACAATTGATTCGCATGGATTTGAATCTAAGCCTTCTACTTGGCATTGAATTGAAGCTAAATCGTGTGTTTTGCATGGATTTGAAGCTAACTCGTTTGTTTCTCCTGTATTTGAAGCTGTATCATTTATATCGCAAGTATTTGAAGCTAAACCATTTGTTTCGCATGGATTTGAAGCTAAGCCTTCTACTTCGCACTGATTTGATGTTAAATCATGTGTTTCGCGTGGATTTGGAGCTAACTCGATTGCTTCGAATGCAGTGGAAGCTAAATCATGTATATCACAAGTATTTGAAGCTAAACCATTTGTATCGCATGCATTTGAAGCTCTGCCTTCTACTTCGCATTGATTTGACGCTAAGTATTGTGTTTCGAATGGATTTGAAGCTAGCTCGTTTGTTTCGCATGCAGTGAAACTAAATCATGTATATCACAAGTATTTGCAGCTAAACAATTGATTCTCATGGATTTGAAGCTAAGCCTTCGACGTGGCATTGAATTGAAGCTAAATCGTGTGTTTTGCATGGATTTGAAGGTAACTCGTTTGTTTCTCCTGTATTTGAAGCTGTATCATTTATATCGCAAGTATTTGAAGCTAAACCATTTGTTTTGCATGTATTAGAAGCTAAGCCTTCTACTTGGCATTGAATTGAAGCTAAATCGTGTGTTTTGCATGGATTTGAAGCTAACTCGTTTGTTTCTCCTGTATTTGAAGCTGTATCATTATATCGCAAGTATTTGAAGCTAAACCTTTTGTTTCGCATGGATTTGAAGCTAAGCCTTCTACTTCGCATTGATTCGATCCTAAATCACGTGTTTTGCATGGATTTGAAACTAAGCCTTCTACATCACATTGATTTGAAGCTAAATCATCTGTTCGCGTGGATTTGAAGGTAACTCGTTTGTTTCGCATGCAGTTGAAGCTAAATCATGTCTTTCACAAGTATTTGAAGATGAACCATTTGAATCGCTTGGCTTTGAACCTGAACCTTCTACTTCGCACTGATTTGCACCTAAATAATGTTTTTCGCATGGATTTGAAGCTAAACCTTCTACATCCCATGGATTTGAAGCTAAATCATGTGTTTGGCATGGATTTGAAGCTAAACCTTCTACATCGCATTGATTTGCAGCTGAATCATGTGTTTCGCATGGATTTGCAGATAACTCGTCCGTTTCGCCTGCATTTGAAACTATATCACTTATTTCGCAAGTATTTGAAGCTAAATCATGTGTTTCGCATGGATTTGTAGCTAAACCTGCTACTTCGCATTGATTTGAATCTAAATTATGTGATTCGCGTGGATTTGAAGGTAACTCGTTGTTTCGCATGCAGTTGAAGCTAAATCATACATTCCACAAGTATTTGAAAGCCGAACCATTAGATTCGCATGGCTTTGAAGCTAAGCCTTCTACTTCGCACTGATTTGAAGTTAAATCATGTGTTTCGCGTGGATTTGGAGCTAACTCGTTTGCTTCGAATGCAGTTGAAACTAAATCATGTATATCACAAGTATTTGCAGTTAAACAATTGATTCGCATGGATTTGAAGCTTCGCCTTCTACTTGGCATTGAATTGATTCTAAATCGTGTGTTTTGCATGGATTTGAAGCTAACTCGATTGTTTCTCCTGTATTTGAAGCTATATCATTTATATCGCAAGTATTTGAAGCTAAAGCATTTGTTTCGCATGGATTTGAAGCTAAGCCTTCTACTTCGCATTGATTGGATCCTAAATCACGTGTTTTACATGGATTTGAACCTAAGCCTTCTACATAGCATTGATTTGCAGCTGAATCATGTGCTTCGCATGGATTTGAAGCTAACTCGTTCGTTTCTCCTGCATTTGAAACTATATCACTTATATCGCAAGTATTTGAAGCTAAATCATGTGTTTCGCTTGGATTTGAAGCTAAACCTTCTACATCGCATTGATTTGAAGCTAATTTATGTGTTTCGCTTGGATTTGAATGTAACTCATTTGGATCGCATGCAGTTGAAGCTATATCACCGATATCCCAAGTGTAGGAAGCTCAATCATTTGTTTCGCATGGATTTGAAGCTAAACCTGCTACTTCGCATTGATTTGAAGCTAAATTATGTGTTTCGCGTGGATTTGAATGTAACTCATTTGTTTCGCATGCAGTTGAAGCTATATCACCTATATCGCAAGTGTAGGAAGGTCAATCATTTGTTTCGCATGGATTTGAAGCTAAACCTGCTACTTCGCATTGATTTGAAGCTAAATTATGTGTTTCGCGTGGATTTGAAGGTAACTCGTTTGTTTCGCATGCAGTTTAAGCCAAATCATGTCTTTCACAAGTATTTGAAGCCGAACCATTAGATTCGCATGGATTTGAAGCTAAGCCTTCTACTTGGCATTGAATTGAATCTAAATCATGTGTTTAACGTGATACGGAGCTAACTCGTTTGCTTCGTATGCAGTTTAAAGCTAAATAATGTATATCACAAGTATTTGAAGCTAAACCATTTGTATCGCATGGATTTGAAGCTCTGCCTTCTACTTCGCATTGATTTGACGCTAAATATTGTGTTTCGAATGGATTTGAAGCTAACTCGTTTGTTTCGCATGCAGTTGAAACTAAATCATGTATATCACAAGTATTTGCACCAAAACAATTGATTCGCCTGGATTTGAAGCTAAGCCTTCTACTTGGCATTGAATTGAAGCTAAATCGTGTGTTTTGCATGGATTTGAAGCTAACTCGTTTGTTTCTCCTGTATTTGAAGCTATATCATTTATATCGCAAGTATTTGAAGCTAAAGCATTTGTTTCGCATGGATTTGAAGCTAAGCCTTCTACTTAGCATTGATTGGATCCTAAATCACGTGTTTTGCATGGATTTGAAGCTAAGCCTTCTACATCGCATTGATTTGCAGTTGAATCATGTGTTTCGCATGGATTTGAATCTAACTCATTTGTTTCGCATGCAGTTGAAGCTATATCACCTATATCCCAAGTGTAGGAAGCTCAATCTTTTGTTTCGCATGGATTTCAATCTAAACCTGCTACTTCGCATTGATTTGAAGCTAAATCATGTGTTCCGCGTGGATTTGAAGGTAACTCGTTTGTTTCGCATGCAGTTGAAGCTAAATCATGTCTTTCACAAGTATTTGAAGATGAACACTTGAATCGCGTGGCTTTGAACCTGAGCCTTCTATTTCGCACTGATTTGCACCTAAATAATGTGTATCGCATGGATTTGAAGCTAAACCTTCTACATCCCATGGATTTGAAGATAAATCATGTGTTTGGCATAGATTTGAAGCTAAACATTCTACATCGCATTGATTTGCAGCTGAATCATGTGTTTCGCATGGATTTGAAGCTAAGCCCTCTACTTCGCATTGATTGGATCCTAAATCACGTGTTTTGCATGGATTTGAAGCTGAGCCTTCTACATCGCATTGATTTGAACCTAAATCATGTGTTCGCGTGGATTTGAAGGTAACTCGTTTGTTTCGCATGCAGTTGAAGCTAAATCATGTCTTTCACACGTATTTGAAGATGAACCATTTGAATCGAATGGCTTTGAACCTGAGCCATCTACTTCGCACTGATTTGCACCTAAATAATGTGTTTCGCATGGATTTGAAGCTAAACCTTCTACATCCCATGGATTTGAAGCTGAATCATGTGTTTGGCATAGATTTGAAGCTATACCTTCTACATCGCATTGATTTGCAGCTGAATTATGTGTTTCGCATGGATTTGAAGCTCACTCGTTCGTTTCGCCTGCATTTGAAACAATATGACTTATATTGCAAATATTGGAAGCTAAATCATGTGTTTCGCATGGATTTGAAGCTAAACCTGCTACTTCGCATTGATTTGAAGCTAAATTATGTGTTTCGCGTGGATTTGAAGGTAACTCGTTTGTTTCGCATGCAGTTTAAGCCAAATCATGTCTTTCACAAGTATTTGAAGCCGAACCATTAGATTCGCATTGATCTGAAGCTAAGCCTTCTACTTGGCATTGAATTGAAGCTAAATCGTGTGTTTTGCATGGATTTGAAGCTAACTCGTTTGTTTCTCCTGTATTTGAAGCTGTATCATTTATATCGTAAGTATTTGAAGCTAAACCATTTGTTTCACATGTATTAGAAGCTAAGCCTTCTACTTGGCATTGAATTGAAGCTAAATCGTGTGTTTTGCATAGATTTGAAGCTAACTCGTTTGTTTCTCCTGTATTTGAAGCTGTATCATTTATATCGCAAGTATTTGAAGCGAAACCATTTGTTTCGCATGGATTTGAAGCTGAGCCTTCTACATCGCATTGATTTGAACCTAAATCATGTGTTTCGCGTGGATTTGAAGGTAACTCGTTTGTTTCGCATGCAGTTGAAGCTAAATCATGTCTTTCACAGGTATTTGAAGATGAACCATTTGAATCGCATGGCTTTGAACCTGAGCCTTCTACTTCGCACTGATTTGCACCTAAATAATGTGTTTCGCATGGATTTGAAGCTAAACCTTCTACATCCCATGGATTTGAAGCTAAGTAATGTGTTTGGCATGGATTTGAAGCTAAACCTTCTACATCGCATTGATTTGCAGCTGAATCATGTGTTTCGTATGATTTGAAGCTAAACCTGCTACTTCGCATTGATTTGAAGCTAAATTATGTGTTTCGCGTGGATTAGAAGGTAACTCGTTTTTTCGCATGCAGTTGAATTTAAATCATGCATTTCACAAGTATTTGAAGCCGAACCATTAGATTCGCATGGATGTGAAGCTAAGCCTTCTACTTCGCACGGATTTGAAGCTAAATCATGTGTTTCGCGTGGATTCGGAACTGACTCGTGTGCTTCGAATGCAGTTGAAGCTAAATCATGTATATCACAAGTATTTGAAGCAAAACCATTTGTATCGCATGGATTTGAATCTCTGCCTTCTACTTCGCATTGATTTGACGCTAAGTATTGTGTTTCGAATGGATATGAAGCTAACTCGTTTGTTTCGCATGCAGTTGAAACTAAATCATGTATATCACATGTATTTGCAGCCAAACAATTCATTCGCATGGATTTGAAGCTAAGCCTTCTACTTAGCATTGATTGGATCCTAAATCACGTGTTTTGCATGGATTTGAAGCTAAGCCTTCTACATCGCATTGATTTGCAGCTGAATCATGTGTTTCGCATGGATTTGAAGCTAACTCTTTCGTTTCTCCTGCATTTGAAACTATATCACTTATATCGCAAGTATTG
>NW_027477397.1:0-76209 GCF_051020955.1 Megalopta genalis
CACTTATATCGCAAGTATTTGAACCTAAATCATTTGTATCACATGGATTTGCAGCTGAACCTTCTACATCGCATTGATTTGAAGCTACATCATGTGTTTCGCATGGCTTTGAAGCTAACTCGTTTATTTCGTCAGCATTTGAAGCTATATCACTTATATCGCAAGTATTTGAAGCTAAATCATTTGTTTCGCATTGATTTCAAGCAAAACCTTCTACCTCGCATTGATTTGAAGCTACATCATGTGTTCCGCATGGATTTGAAGCTAACTCGATTATTTCGCCAGAATTTGAAACTATATCACTTATATCGCAAGTATTTGAAGCTAAATCATTTGTTTCAAATGGATTTGTAGCTGAACCTTCTACATCGCATTGATTTGAAGCTACATCATGTGTTTCGCATGGCTTTGAAGCTAACTCGTTTATTTCGTCAGCATTTGAAGCTATATCACTTGTATCCCAAGTTTTTGTAGCTAAATCATTTGTTTCGCATGGATTTGAAGCTAAACCTTCTACATCGCATTGATTTGATGCTACAACATGTGTTTCGCATGGATTTGAAGCCCACACATTTTTTTCGCCAGCATTTGAAGCTATATCACTTATATCGCAAGTATTGAAGCTAAATCATTTGTTTCGCATGGATTTGATTCTAAACCATCTACATCGCATTGATTTGAAGCTACATCATGTGTTTCGCATGGATTTGGAGCTAACATGTTTATTTCGCCAGCATTTGAAGCTATGTCACTTATATCGCAAGTATTTGAATCAAGATCATTTGTTTAACATGGATTTGAAACCAATCCTTCTACATCGCTTTGATTTGAACCTACATCATGTGTTTCGCATGGATTTGAAGAAAACTCGTTTATTTCGGCAGCATTTGAAGCTACATCACTTATATCGCAAGTTTTTGAAGCTATATCACTTATGTCGCATGTATTTGAATCTGAATCATTTGATTCGCATCCATTTGAAGCTAAACCTTCTTCATAGCACTGATTTGAAGCTACATCATGTGATTCGCATGGATTTGAAGCTAACTCGATTATTTCGCCAGATTTGAAACTATATCACCTATATCGCAAGTATTTGAAGCTAAATCATTTGTTTCACATGGATTTGTAGCTGAACCTTCTACATCGCATTGATTTGAAGCTACATCATGTGTTTCGCATGGCTTTGTAGCTAACTCGATTATTTCGCCAGAATTTGAAGCTATATCACTTATACCGCAAGTATTTGATTCTTAATCATTTGTTTCGCATGGATTTGAAGCTAAACTTATACATCGCATTGATTTGATGCTACAACATGTGTTTCGCATGGATTTCAAGCCCACTCGTTTTTTCGCCAGCATTTGAAGCTATATCACTTATATCGCAAGTATTTGTAGCTAAATCATTTTTTTCGAATGGATTTGAAGCTAAACCTTCTACATAGCGTTAATTTGAAGCTACATCATGTGTTTCGCATGGATTTGAAGCTAACTCGTTTATTTCGCCAGCATTTGAAGCTATATCACTTGTGTCGCAAGTATTTGTAGCTAATCATTTGTTACGCATGGATTTGAAGCTAAACCTTATACATCGCGTTGATTTGAAGCAACATCATGTGTTTCGCATGGATTTGAAGCTAACTCGTTTATTCGCCAGCATTTGAAGCTATATCACTTGTGTCGCAAGTATTTGTAGCTAAATCATTTGTTACGCATGGATTTGAAGCTAAACCTTATACATCGCGTTGATTTGAAGCAACATCATGTATTCCGCATGGATTTGAAGCTACCTCGTTTATTTCGCCTGCATTTGAATCTACATCACTTATATCGCAAGTATTTGAAGCTAAAGCATTTCTTTCGCATGGATTTGAAGCTAAGCCTTCTACATCGCAGTGATTTGATGCTACAACATGTGTTCCGCAAGGATTTGAAGCCAACTCGTTTATTTCGCCAGCATTTGAAGCTATATCACTTATATCGCAAGTATTTGAAGTTAAAAGCATTTCTTTCTCATGGATTTGAAGCTAAACCTTCTACATCGCATTAATTTGAAGCTACATCGTGGGTTCGCATGGATTTGAAGCTATCTCGTTTATTTCGCCAGCATTTGAAGCTATATCACTTATATCGCAAGTATTTGTAGCTAAATCATTTGTTTCGCATGGATTTGTAGCTAAACCTTCTACATAGCATTGATTTGAATCTACATCATGTGTTCCGCATGGATTTGAAGCTAACTCGTTTATTTGGCCTGCATTTGAAGCTACATCACTTATATCGCAAGTATTTGAAGCTAAAGCATTTCTTTCGCATGGATTTGAAGCTAAGCCTTCTACATCGCAATGATTTGATGCTACAACATGTGTTTCGCATGGATTTGAAGCCAACTCGTTTATTTCGCCAGCATTTGAAACTATATCACCTGTATCCCAAGTATTTGTAGCTAAATCATTTGTTTCGCATGGATTTGAAGCTAAACCTTCTACATCGCATTAATTTGAAGCTACATCGTGGGTTTCGCATGATTTGAAGCTATCTCGTTTATTTCGCCAGCATTTGAAGTTCTATCACTTATATCGCAAGTAGTTGAAGCTAAGTCATTTGTTTCGCGTGGATTTGAAGCTAAACCTTCTACATAGCATTGATTTGAATCTACATCATGTGTTCCGCATGGATTTGAAACTAACTCGTTTATTTGGCCTGCATTTGGAGCTACATCACTTATATCGCAAGTATTTGAAGCTATAGCATTTCTTTCGCATGGATTTGAAGCTAAGCCTTCTACATCGCAATGATTGATGCTACAACATGTGTTTCGCATGGATTTGAAGCCAACTCGTTTATTTCGCCAGCATTTGAAGCTATATCACTTGTATCCCAAGTATTTGTAGATAAATCATTTGTTTCGCATGGATTTGAAGCTAAACCTTCTACATCGCATTAATTTGAAGCTACATCGTGGATTTCGCATGGATTTGAAGCTATCACGTTTATTTCGCCAGCATTTGAAGTTTCTATCACTTATATCGCAAGTAGTTGAAGCTAAGTCATTTGTTTCGCATGGATTTCACGCAAAACCTTCTACCTCGCATTGATTTGAAGCTACATCATGTGTTCCGCATGGATTTGAAGCTAACTCGATTATTTCGCCAGAATTTGAAGCTATATCACTTATATCGCAAGTATTTGATGCTAAATCATTTGTATCGCATGGATTTGAAGCTAAACCTTATACATCGCATTGATTTGATGCTACAACATGTGTTTTCGCATGGATTTGAAGCCCACTCGTTTTTTTCGCCAGCATTTGAAGCTATATCACTTATATCGCAAGTATTTGTAGCTAAATCATTTGTTTCGCATGGATTTGAAGCTAATCCTTCTACATCGCATTAATTTGAATCTACATCGTGGGTTTCGCATGGATTTGAAGCTATCTCGTTTATTCCGCCATCATTTGAAGCGATATTACATATATCGCAAGTATTTGAAGCTAAGTCATTTGTTTCGCATGGATTTCACGCAAAACCTTCTACCTCGCATTGATTTGAAGCTACATCATGTGTTCCCGCATGGATTTGAAGCTAACTCGATTATTTCGCCAGCATTTGAAGCTATATCACTTATAATCGCAAGTATTTGTAGCTAAATCATTTGTTTCGAATGGATTTGAAGCTAAACTTCTACATCGCGTTAATTTGAAGCTACATCATGTGTTTCGCATGGATTTGAAGCTTACTCGTTTATTTCGCCAGCATTTGAATCTACATCACTTATATCTCAAGTATTTGAAGCTAAAGCATTTCTTTCGCATGGATTTGAAGCTAAACCTTCTACATCGCTTTGATTTGATGCTACAACATTGTGTTTCGCATGGATTTGAAGCCAACTCGTTTATTTCGCCAGCCTTTGAAGCTATATCACTTATGTCGCATGTATTTGAATCTGAATTATTTGATTCGCATGCATTTGAATCTAAACCTTCTACATAGCACTGATTTGAAGCTACATCATGTGATTCGCATGGATTTGAAGCTAACTCGATTATTTCGCCAGCATTTGATACTAGACAACTTATATCGCAAGTATTTGAAGTTAAATCGCTTGCTACAGATGGATTTTGAAGTTAAACCTTCAACATCGTATTGATCTGAAGCTACATTATTGGTTTCGCATGGAGTTGTAGCTAACTCGATTATTTCTCCAGAATTTGAAGCTATATCACTTATATCGCAAGTATTTGATGCTAAATCATTTGTTTCGCATGAATTGGAAGCTAAACCTTATACATCGCATTGATTTGATGCTACAACATGTGTTTCGCATGGATTTGAAGCCCACTCGTTTTTTTCGCCAGCATTTGAAGCTATATCACTTACATCGCAAGTATTTGTAGCTAAAGCATTTGTTTCGCATGGGTTTGAATCTAAACCTACCACATCGCATTAATTTCAAGCTACATCGTGGTTTTCGCATGGATTTGAAGCTATCTCGTTTATTTCGTCAGCATTTGAAGCTATATCACTTATATCGCAAGTATTTGAAGCTAAATCATTTGTTTCGCATGGATTTCACGCAAAACCTTCTACCTCGCATTGATTTGAAGCTACATCATGCGTTCCGCATGGATTTGAAGCTAACTCGATTATTTCGCCAGAATTTGAAACTATATCACTTATATCGCAAGTATTTGAAGCTAAATCATTTGTTTCGCATGGATTTGATTCTAAACCATCTACATCGCGTTGATTTGAACCTACATCATGTATTCCGCATGGATTTGAAGCTAACTCGTTTATATCGCCTGCATTTGAATCTACATCACTTATATCGCAAGTATTTGAAGCTAAAGCATTTCTTTCGCATGGATTTGAAGCCAAACATTCTACATCCCGTTAATTTGAATCTACATCATGTGTCCGCATGGATTTGAAGCTAACTCGTTTATTTTGCCTGCATTTGAAGCTATATCACTTACATCGCAAGTATTTGAAGCTAAATCAATTGTTTCGCATGGATTTGATTCTAAACCATCTACATCGCGTTGATTTGAACCTACATCATGTATTCCGCATGGATTTGAAGCTAACTCGTTTATATCGCCTGCATTTGAAGCTACATCACTTATATCGCAAGTATTTGAAGCTAAAGCATTTCTTTCGCATGGATTTGAAGCTAAACCTTCTACATCGCGTTGATTTGAACCTACATCATGTATTCCGCATGGATTTGAAGCTAACTCGTTTATATCGCCTGCATTTGAAGCTACATCACTTATATCGCAAGTATTTGAAGCTAAAGCATTTCTTTCGCATGGATTTGAAGCTTAACCTTCTACATCGCTTTGATTTGATGCAACAACATGTGTTTCGCACGGATTTGAAGCAAACTCGTTTATTCAACTGCATTTGAAGCTACATCACTTATATCGCAAGTATTTGAAGCTAAAGCATTTCTTTCGCATGGGTTTGAAGCTAAGCCTTCTACATCGCAATGATTTGATGCTACAACATGTGTTCCGCAAGGATTTGAAGTCAACTCGTTTATTTCGCCAGCATTTGAAGCTATATCACTTATATCGCAAGTATTTGAAGTTAAAGCATTTCTTTCGCATGGATTTGAAGCTAAACCTACTACATCGCATTCATTTGATGCTACAACATGTGTTTCGCATGGATTTGAAGCCAACTCGTTTTTTTTCGCCAGCATTTGAAGCTATATCACTTATATCGCAAGTATTTGTAGCTAAATCATTTGTTTCGCATGGATTTGTAGCTAAACGTTCTACATAGCATTGATTTGAAATCTACATCATGTGTTCCGCATGGATTTGAAGCTAACTCGTTTATTTGGCCTGCATTTGAAGCTACATCACTTGTATCGCAAGTATTTGAAGCTAAAGCATTTCTTTCGCATGGATTTGAAGCTAAGCTTTCTTCATCGCATTGATTTGATGCTACAACATGTGTTTCGCATGGATTTGAAGCCAACTCGTTTATGTCGCCAGCATTTGAAGCTATATCACTTACATCGCAAGTATTTGTAGCTAAATCATTTGTTTCGCATGGATTTGAAGCTAAACCTTCCACATCGCATTAATTTCATGCTACATCGTGGTTTTCGCATGGGTTTGAAGCTATCTCGTTTATTTCGTCAGCATTTGAAGCTATATCACTTATATCGCAAGTATTTGAAGCTAAATCATTTGTTTCGCATGGATTACAAGCCAAACCTTCTACATCGCATTGATTTGAAGCTACATCAATTGTTTCGCTTGGATTTCAAGCCAAACCTTCTACATCGCATTGATTGAAGCTACATCATGTGTTCCGCATGGATTTGAAGGTAAATCGTTTTTTTCGCCAGCATTTGAAGCTATATCACTTATATCGCAAGTATTTGTAGCTAAATCATTTGTTCGAATGGATTTGAAGCTAATCCTTCTACATCGCGTTAATTTGAAGCTACATCATGTGTTTCGCATGGATTTGAAGCTAACTCGTTTATTTCGCCAGCCTTTGAAGCTATATCACTTGTGTCGCAAGTATTTGTAGCTAAATCATTTGTTACGCATGGATTTGAAGCTAAACCTTATACATCGCGTTGATTGAAGCAACATCATGTATTCCGCGTGGATTTGAAGCTAACTCGTTTATTTCACCTGCATTTGAATCTACATCACTTATATCGCAAGTATTTGAAGCTAAAGCATTTCTTTCGCATGGATTTGAAGCTGAACCTTCTACATCGCATTAATTTGAAGCTACAACATGTGTTTCGCATGGATTTGGAAGCCAACTCGTTTATTTCGCCAGCATTTGAAGCTATATCACTTATATCGCAAGTATTTGTAGCTAAATCATTTGTTTCGCATGGATTTGTAGCTAAACGTTCTACATAGCATTGATTTGAATCTACATCATGTGTTCCGCAAGGATTTGAAGTCAACTCGTTTATTTCGCCAGCATTTGAAGCTATATCACTTATATCGCAAGTATTTGAAGTTAAAGCATTTCTTTCGCATGGATTTGAAGCTAAACCTTCTACATCGCATTCATTTGATGCTACAACATGTGTTTCGCATGGATTTGAAGCCAACTCGTTTATTTCGCCAGCATTTGAAGCTATATCACTTATATCGCAAGTATTTGTAGCTAAATCATTTGTTTCGCATGGATTTGTAGTTAAACGTTCTACATAGCATTGATTTGAATCTACATCATGTGTTCCGCATGGATTTGAAGCTAACTCGTTTATTTGGCCTGCATTTGAAGCTACATCACTTATATCGCAAGTATTTGAAGCTAAAGCATTTCTTTCGCATGGATTTGAAGCTAAGCTTTCTTCATCGCATTGATTTGATGCTACAACATGTGGTTTCGCATGGATTTGAAGCCAACTCGTTTATGTCGCCAGCATTTGAAGCTATATCACTTACATCGCAAGTATTTGTAGCTAAATCATTTGTTTCGCATGGATTTGAAGCTAAACCTTCCACATCGCATTAATTTCATGCTACATCGTGGTTTCGCATGGGTTTGAAGATATCTCGTTTATTTCGTCAGCATTTGAAGCTATATCACTTATATCGCAAGTATTGAAGCTAAATCTTTTGTTTCGCATGGATTACAAGCCAAACCTTCTACATCGCATTGATTTGAAGCTACATCAATTGTTTCGCTTGGATTTTCAAGCCAAACCTTCTACATCGCATTGATTTGAAGCTACATCATGTGTTCCGCATGGATTTGAAGCTAAATCGTTTTTTTCGCCAGCATTTGAAGCTATGTCACTTATATCGCAAGTATTTGAATCAAGATCATTTGTTTAACATGGATTTGAAAACCAATCCTTCTACATCGCTTTGATTTGAACCTACATCATGTGTTTCGCATGGATTTGAAGAAAACTCGTTTATTTCGCCAGCATTTGAAGCTACATCACTTATATTCGCAAGTATTGAAGCTATATCACTTATGTCGCATGTATTTGAATCTGAATCATTTGATTCGCATCCATTTGAAGCTAAACCTTCTTCATAGCACTGATTTGATGCTACAACATGTGTTTCGCATGGATTTGAAGCCAACTCGTTTATTTCGCCAGCATTTGAAGCTATATCACTTGTATCGCAAGTATTTGTAGCTAAATCATTTGTTACGCATGGATTTGAAGCTAAACCTTATACAACGCGTTGATTTGGACCTACATCATGTATTCCGCATGGATTTGAAGCTAACGCGTTTATTTCGCCTGCATTTGAAGCTACATCACTTATATCGAAAGTATTTGAAGCTAAAGCATTTCTTTCGCATGGATTTGAAGCTAAACCTTCTACATCGCTTTGATTTGATGCTACAACATGTGTTTCGCATTGGATTTGAAGCCAACTCGTTTATTTCGCCAGCATTTGAAGCTATATCACTTGCATCGCAAGTAATTTGTGGCTAAATCATTTTTTTCGCATGGATTTGAAGCTAAACCTTCTACATCGCATTAATTTGAAGCTACATCGTGGGTTTCGCATGGATTTGAAGCTATCACGTTTTATTTCGCCAGCATTTGAAGCTATATCACTTGTATCGCAAGTATTTGTAGCTAAATCATTTGTTTCGCATGGATTTGAAGCTAAACCTTCTACATCGCATTAATTTGAAGCTACATCGTGGGTTTCGCATGGATTTGAAGCTATCTCGTTTATTTCGCCAGCATTTGAAACTATATCACTTACATCGCAAGTATTTGTAGCTAAATCATTTGGTTTCGCATGGATTTCCAAGCCAAACCTTCTACATATCATTGATTTGAAGCTACATCATGTGATTCGCATGGATTTGAAGCCAACTCGTTTATTTCGCCAGCATTTGAAGCTATATCACTTATATCGCAAGTATTTGAAGTTAAAGCATTTCTTTCGCATGGATTTGAAGCTAAACCTTCTACATCGCATTGATTTGATGCTACAACATGTGTTTCGCATGGATTTGAAGCCACTCGTTTATTTCGCCAGCATTTGAAGCTATATCACTTATATCGCAAGTATTTGTAGCTAAATCATTTGTTTCGCATGGATTTGTAGCTAAACCTTCTACATAACATTGATTTGAATCTACATCATGTGTTCCGCATGGATTTGAAGCTAACTCGTTTATTTGGCCTGCATTTGAAGCTACATCACTTATATCGCAAGTATTTGAAGCTAAATCATTTGTTTCGCATGGATTTGAAGCTAAACCTTCTACATCGCATTAATTTGAAGCTACATCGTGGGTTTCGCATGGATTTGAAGCTATCTCGTTTATTTCGCCAGCATTTGAAGTTATATCACTTATATCGCAAGTATTTGAAGCTAAAGCATTTGTTTCACATGGACTTGTAGCTGAACCTTCTACATCGCATTGATTTGAAGCTACATCATGTGTTTCGCATGGGTTTGAAGCTATCTCGTTTATTTCGTCAGCATTTGAAGCTATATCACTTATATCGCAAGTATTTGAAGCTAAAGCATTTGTTTCGCATGGATTTGAAGCCAAACCTTCTACATCGCATTAATTTGAAGCTACATCGTGGGTTTCGCATGTATTTGAAGCTATCTCGTTTATTTCGCCAGCATTTGAAGTTCTATCACTTATATCGCAAGTAGTTGAAGCTAAGTCATTTGTTTCGCATGGATTTGAAGCTAAACCTTCTACATCGCATTGATTTGATGCTACAACATGTGTTTCGCATGGATTTGAAGCCAACTCGTTTATTTCGCCAGCATTTGAAGCTATATCACTTATATCGCAAGTATTTGTAGCTAAATCATTTGTTTCGCATG
Organism: Megalopta genalis; assembly: GCF_051020955.1. Lineage (NCBI taxonomy): Eukaryota > Metazoa > Arthropoda > Insecta > Hymenoptera > Halictidae > Megalopta > Megalopta genalis. The sequence continues at coordinate 9,826 of NW_027477397.1, forward strand.
GATTTGTAGCTAAACCTTCTACATCGCATTGATTTGAAGCTACATCATGTGTTTCGCATGGGTTTGAAGCTATCTCGTTTATTTCGTCAGCATTTGAAGCTATATCACTTATATCGCAAGTATTTGAAGCTAAAGCATTTCTTTCGCATGGATTTGAAGCTAAGCCTTCTACATCGCAGTGATTTGATGCTATAACATGTGTTCCGCAAGGATTTGAAGCCAACTCGTTTATTTCGCCAGCATTTGAAGCTATATCACTTATATCGCAAGTATTTGTAGCTAAATCATTTGTTTCGCATGGATTTGTAGCTAAACCTTCTACATAACATTGATTTGAATCTACATCATGTGTTCCGCATGGATTTGAAGCTAACTCGTTTATTTGTCCTGCATTTGAAGCTACATCACTTATATCGCAAGTATTTGAAGCTAAATCATTTGTTTCGCATGGATTTGAAGCTAAACCTTCTACATCGCATTAATTTGAAGCTACATCGTGGGTTTCGCATGGATTTGAAGCTATCTCGTTTATTTCGCCAGCATTTGAAGTTATATCACTTATATCGCAAGTATTTGAAGCTAAAGCATTTGTTTCACATGGACTTGTAGCTGAACCTTCTACATCGCATTGATTTGAAGCTACATCATGTGTTTCGCATGGGTTTGAAGCTATCTCGTTTATTTCGTCAGCATTTGAAGCTATATCACTTATATCGCAAGTATTTGAAGCTAAAGCATTTGTTTCGCATGGATTTGAAGCCAAACCTTCTACATCGCATTAATTTGAAGCTACATCGTGGGTTTCGCATGTATTTGAAGCTATCTCGTTTATTTCGCCAGCATTTGAAGTTCTATCACTTATATCGCAAGTAGTTGAAGCTAAGTCATTTGTTTCGCATGGATTTGAAGCTAAACCTTCTACATCGCATTGATTTGATGCTACAACATGTGTTTCGCATGGATTTGAAGCCAACTCGTTTATTTCGCCAGCATTTGAAGCTATATCACTTATATCGCAAGTATTTGTAGCTAAATCATTTGTTTCGCATGGATTTGTAGCTAAACGTTCTACATAGCATTGATTTGAATCTACATCATGTGTTCCGCAAGGATTTGAAGTCAACTCGTTTATTTCGCCAGCATTTGAAGCTATATCACTTATATCGCAAGTATTTGAAGTTAAAGCATTTCTTTCGTATGGATTTGAAGCTAAACCTTCTACATCGCATTCATTTGATGCTACAACATGTGTTTCGCATGGATTTGAAGCCAACTCGTTTATTTCGCCAGCATTTGAAGCTATATCACTTATATCGCAAGTATTTGTAGCTAAATCATTTGTTTCGCATGGATTTGTAGTTAAACGTTCTACATAGCATTGATTTGAATCTACATCATGTGTTCCGCATGGATTTGAAGCTAACTCGTTTATTTGGCCTGCATTTGAAGCTACATCACTTATATCGCAAGTATTTGAAGCTAAAGCATTTCTTTCGCATGGATTTGAAGCTAAGCTTTCTTCATCGCATTGATTTGATGCTACAACATGTGTTTCGCATGGATTTGAAGCCAACTCGTTTATGTCGCCAGCATTTGAAGCTATATCACTTACATCGCAAGTATTTGTAGCTAAATCATTTGTTTCGCATGGATTTGAAGCTAAACCTTCCACATCGCATTAATTTCATGCTACATCGTGGTTTTCGCATGGGTTTGAAGATATCTCGTTTATTTCGTCAGCATTTGAAGCTATATCACTTATATCGCAAGTATTTGAAGCTAAATCTTTTGTTTCGCATGGATTACAAGCCAAACCTTCTACATCGCATTGATTTGAAGCTACATCAATTGTTTCGCTTGGATTTCAAGCCAAACCTTCTACATCGCATTGATTTGAAGCTACATCATGTGTTCCGCATGGATTTGAAGCTAAATCGTTTTTTTCGCCAGCATTTGAAGCTATGTCACTTATATCGCAAGTATTTGAATCAAGATCATTTGTTTAACATGGATTTGAAACCAATCCTTCTACATCGCTTTGATTTGAACCTACATCATGTGTTTCGCATGGATTTGAAGAAAACTCGTTTATTTCGCCAGCATTTGAAGCTACATCACTTATATCGCAAGTATTTGAAGCTATATCACTTATGTCGCATGTATTTGAATCTGAATCATTTGATTCGCATCCATTTGAAGCTAAACCTTCTTCATAGCACTGATTTGATGCTACAACATGTGTTTCGCATGGATTTGAAGCCAACTCGTTTATTTCGCCAGCATTTGAAGCTATATCACTTGTATCGCAAGTATTTGTAGCTAAATCATTTGTTACGCATGGATTTGAAGCTAAACCTTATACAACGCGTTGATTTGGACCTACATCATGTATTCCGCATGGATTTGAAGCTAACGCGTTTATTTCGCCTGCATTTGAAGCTACATCACTTATATCGAAAGTATTTGAAGCTAAAGCATTTCTTTCGCATGGATTTGAAGCTAAACCTTCTACATCGCTTTGATTTGATGCTACAACATGTGTTTCGCATGGATTTGAAGCCAACTCGTTTATTTCGCCAGCATTTGAAGCTATATCACTTGCATCGCAAGTATTTGTGGCTAAATCATTTTTTTCGCATGGATTTGAAGCTAAACCTTCTACATCGCATTAATTTGAAGCTACATCGTGGGTTTCGCATGGATTTGAAGCTATCACGTTTATTTCGCCAGCATTTGAAGCTATATCACTTGTATCGCAAGTATTTGTAGCTAAATCATTTGTTTCGCATGGATTTGAAGCTAAACCTTCTACATCGCATTAATTTGAAGCTACATCGTGGGTTTCGCATGGATTTGAAGCTATCTCGTTTATTTCGCCAGCATTTGAAACTATATCACTTACATCGCAAGTATTTGTAGCTAAATCATTTGTTTCGCATGGATTTCAAGCCAAACCTTCTACATATCATTGATTTGAAGCTACATCATGTGATTCGCATGGATTTGAAGCCAACTCGTTTATTTCGCCAGCATTTGAAGCTATATCACTTATATCGCAAGTATTTGAAGTTAAAGCATTTCTTTCGCATGGATTTGAAGCTAAACCTTCTACATCGCATTGATTTGATGCTACAACATGTGTTTCGCATGGATTTGAAGCCAACTCGTTTATTTCGCCAGCATTTGAAGCTATATCACTTATATCGCAAGTATTTGTAGCTAAATCATTTGTTTCGCATGGATTTGTAGCTAAACCTTCTACATAACATTGATTTGAATCTACATCATGTGTTCCGCATGGATTTGAAGCTAACTCGTTTATTTGGCCTGCATTTGAAGCTACATCACTTATATCGCAAGTATTTGAAGCTAAATCATTTGTTTCGCATGGATTTGAAGCTAAACCTTCTACATCGCATTAATTTGAAGCTACATCGTGGGTTTCGCATGGATTTGAAGCTATCTCGTTTATTTCGCCAGCATTTGAAGTTATATCACTTATATCGCAAGTATTTGAAGCTAAAGCATTTGTTTCACATGGACTTGTAGCTGAACCTTCTACATCGCATTGATTTGAAGCTACATCATGTGTTTCGCATGGGTTTGAAGCTATCTCGTTTATTTCGTCAGCATTTGAAGCTATATCACTTATATCGCAAGTATTTGAAGCTAAAGCATTTGTTTCGCATGGATTTGAAGCCAAACCTTCTACATCGCATTAATTTGAAGCTACATCGTGGGTTTCGCATGTATTTGAAGCTATCTCGTTTATTTCGCCAGCATTTGAAGTTCTATCACTTATATCGCAAGTAGTTGAAGCTAAGTCATTTGTTTCGCATGGATTTGAAGCTAAACCTTCTACATCGCATTGATTTGATGCTACAACATGTGTTTCGCATGGATTTGAAGCCAACTCGTTTATTTCGCCAGCATTTGAAGCTATATCACTTATATCGCAAGTATTTGTAGCTAAATCATTTGTTTCGCATGGATTTGTAGCTAAACCTTCTACATCGCATTGATTTGAAGCTACATCATGTGTTTCGCATGGGTTTGAAGCTATCTCGTTTATTTCGTCAGCATTTGAAGCTATATCACTTATATCGCAAGTATTTGAAGCTAAAGCATTTCTTTCGCATGGATTTGAAGCTAAGCCTTCTACATCGCAGTGATTTGATGCTATAACATGTGTTCCGCAAGGATTTGAAGCCAACTCGTTTATTTCGCCAGCATTTGAAGCTATATCACTTATATCGCAAGTATTTGTAGCTAAATCATTTGTTTCGCATGGATTTGTAGCTAAACCTTCTACATAACATTGATTTGAATCTACATCATGTGTTCCGCATGGATTTGAAGCTAACTCGTTTATTTGTCCTGCATTTGAAGCTACATCACTTATATCGCAAGTATTTGAAGCTAAATCATTTGTTTCGCATGGATTTGAAGCTAAACCTTCTACATCGCATTAATTTGAAGCTACATCGTGGGTTTCGCATGGATTTGAAGCTATCTCGTTTATTTCGCCAGCATTTGAAGTTATATCACTTATATCGCAAGTATTTGAAGCTAAAGCATTTGTTTCACATGGACTTGTAGCTGAACCTTCTACATCGCATTGATTTGAAGCTACATCATGTGTTTCGCATGGGTTTGAAGCTATCTCGTTTATTTCGTCAGCATTTGAAGCTATATCACTTATATCGCAAGTATTTGAAGCTAAAGCATTTGTTTCGCATGGATTTGAAGCCAAACCTTCTACATCGCATTAATTTGAAGCTACATCGTGGGTTTCGCATGTATTTGAAGCTATCTCGTTTATTTCGCCAGCATTTGAAGTTCTATCACTTATATCGCAAGTAGTTGAAGCTAAGTCATTTGTTTCGCATGGATTTGAAGCTAAACCTTCTACATCGCATTGATTTGATGCTACAACATGTGTTTCGCATGGATTTGAAGCCAACTCGTTTATTTCGCCAGCATTTGAAGCTATATCACTTATATCGCAAGTATTTGTAGCTAAATCATTTGTTTCGCATGGATTTGTAGCTAAACCTTCTACATCGCATTGATTTGAAGCTACATCATGTGTTTCGCATGGGTTTGAAGCTATCTCGTTTATTTCGTCAGCATTTGAAGCTATATCACTTATATCGCAAGTATTTGAAGCTAAAGCATTTCTTTCGCATGGATTTGAAGCTAAGCCTTCTACATCGCAGTGATTTGATGCTATAACATGTGTTCCGCAAGGATTTGAAGCCAACTCGTTTATTTCGCCAGCATTTGAAGTTCTATCACTTATATCGCAAGTAGTTGAAGCTAAGTCATTTGTTTCGCATGGATTTCACGCAAAACCTTCTACCTCGCATTGATTTGAAGCTACATCATGCGTTCCGCATGGATTTGAAGCTAACTCGATTATTTCGCCAGAATTTGAAACTATATCACTTATATCGCAAGTATTTGAAGCTAAATCATTTGTTTCACATGGATTTGTAGTTGAACCTTCTACATCGCATTGATTTGAAGCTACATCATGTGTTTCGCATGGGTTTGAAGCTATCTCGTTTATTTCGTCAGCATTTGAAGCTATATCACTTATATCGCAAGTATTTGAAGCTAAAGCATTTCTTTCGCATGGATTTGAAGCTAAGCCTTCTACATCGCAGTGATTTGATGCTATAACATGTGTTCCGCAAGGATTTGAAGCCAACTCGTTTATTTCGCCAGCATTTGAAGTTCTATCACTTATATCGCAAGTAGTTGAAGCTAAGTCATTTGTTTCGCATGGATTTCACGCAAAACCTTCTACCTCGCATTGATTTGAAGCTACATCATGCGTTCCGCATGGATTTGAAGCTAACTCGATTATTTCGCCAGAATTTGAAACTATATCACTTATATCGCAAGTATTTGAAGCTAAATCATTTGTTTCACATGGATTTGTAGCTGAACCTTCTACATCGCATTAATTTGAAGCTACATCATGTGTTTCGCATGGGTTTGAAGCCAACTCGTTTATTTCGCCAGCATTTGAAGCTATATCACTTGTATCCCAAGTATTTGTAGCTAAATCATTTGTTTCGCATGGATTTGAAGCTAAACCTTCTACATCGCATTAATTTGAAGCTACATCGTGGGTTTCGCATGGATTTGAAGCTATCTCGTTTATTTCGCCAGCATTTGAAGCTACATCACTTATATCGCAAGTATTTGAAGCTAAAGAATTTGTTTCACATGGATTTGTAGCTGCACCTTCTACATCGCATTGATTTGAAGCTACATCATGTGTTTCGCATGGGTTTGAAGCTATCTCGTTTATTTCGTCAGCATTTGGAGCTATATCACTTATATCGCAAGTATTTGAAGCTAAAGCATTTCTTTCGCATGGATTTGAAGCTAAACCTTCTACATCGCATTGATTTGAAGCTACAACATGTGTTTCGCATGGATTTGAAGCCCACACATTTTTTTCGCCAGCATTTGAAGCTATATCACTTGTATCCCAAGTATTTGTAGCTAAATCATTTGTTTCGCATGGATTTGAAGCTAAACCTTCTACATCGCATTAATTTGAAGCTACATCGTGGGTTTCGCATGGATTTGAAGCTATCTCGTTTATTCCGCCAGCATTTGAAGTTCTATCACTTATATCGCAAGTAGTTGAAGCTAAGTCATTTGTTTCGCATGGATTTCACGCAAAACCTTCTACCTCGCATTGATTTGAAGCTACATCATGTGTTCCGCATGGATTTGAAGCTAACTCGATTATTTCGCCAGAATTTGAAACTATATCACTTATATCGCAAGTATTTGAAGCTCAATCATTTGTTTCACATGGATTTGTAGCTGAACCTTCTACATCGCATTGATTTGAAGCTACATCATGTGTTTCGCATGGCTTTGAAGCTAACTCGTTTATTTCGTCAGCATTTGAAGCTATATCACTTATATCGCAAGTATTTGAAGCTAAATCATTTGTTTCGCATTGATTTCAAGCCAAACCTTCTACATCGCATTGATTTGATGCTACAACATGTGTTTCGCATGGATTTGAAGCCCACACATTTTTTTCGCCAGCATTTGAAGCTATATCACTTGTATCCCAAGTATTTGTAGCTAAATCATTTGTTTCGCATGGATTTGAAGCTAAACCTTCTACATCGCATTAATTTGAAGCTACATCGTGGGTTTCGCATGGATTTGAAGCTATCTCGTTTATTTCGCCAGCATTTGAAGTTCTATCACTTATATCGCAAGTAGTTGAAGCTAAGTCATTTGTTTCGCATGGATTTCACGCAAAACCTTCTACCTCGCATTGATTTGAAGCTACATCATGTGTTCCGCATGGATTTGAAGCTAACTCGATTATTTCGCCAGAATGTGAAACTATATCACTTATATCGCAAGTATTTGAAGCTAAATCATTTGTTTCATATGGATTTGTAGCTGAACCTTCTACATCGCATTGATTTGAAGCAACATCATGTGTTTCGCATGGCTTTGAAGCTAACTCGTTTATTTCGTCAGCATTTGAAGCTATATCACTTATATCGCAAGTATTTGAAGCTAAATCATTTGTTTCGCATTGATTTCAAGCCAAACCTTCTACATCGCATTGATTTGATGCTACAACATGTGTTTCGCATGGATTTGAAGCCCACACATTTTTTTCGCCAGCATTTGAAGCTATATCACTTATATCGCAAGTATTTGTAGCTAAATCATTTGTTTCGCATGGATTTGAAGCTAATCCTTCTACATCGCATTAATTTGAAGCTACATCGTGGGTTTCGCATGGATTTGAAGCTATCTCGTTTATTCCGCCATCATTTGAAGCGATATCACTTATATCACAAGTATTTGTAGCTAAATCATTTGTTTCGCATGGATTTGTAGCTAAACCTTCTACATAGCATTGATTTGAATCTACATCATGTGTTCCGCATGGATTTGAAGCTAACTCGTTTATTTGGCCTGCATTTGAAGCTACATCACTTATATCGCAAGTATTTGAAGCTAAAGCATTTCTTTCGCATGGATTTGAAGCTAAGCCTTCTACATCGCAATGATTTGATGCTACAACATGTGTTTCGCATGGATTTGAAGCCAACTCGTTTATTTCGCCAGCATTTGAAGCTATATCACTTGTATCCCAAGTATTTGTAGCTAAATCATTTGTTTCGCATGGATTTGAAGCTAAACCTTCTACATCGCATTAATTTGAATCTACATCATGTGTTCCTGCATGGATTTGAAGCTAACTCGTTTATTTGGCCTGCATTTGAAGCTACATCACTTATATCGCAAGTATTTGAAGCTAAAGCATTTCTTTCGCATGGATTTGAAGCTAAGCCTTCTACATCGCAATGATTTGATGCTACAACATGTGTTTCGCATGGATTTGAAGCCAACTCGTTTATTTCGCCAGCATTTGAAGCTATATCACTTGTATCCCAAGTATTTGTAGCTAAATCATTTGTTTCGCATGGATTTGAAGCTAAACCTTCTACATCGCATTAATTTGAAGCTACATCGTGGGTTTCGCATGGATTTGAAGCTATCTCGTTTATTTCGCCAGCATTTGAAGTTCTATCACTTATATCGCAAGTAGTTGAAGCTAAGTCATTTGTTTCGCATGGATTTCACGCAAAACCTTCTACCTCGCATTGATTTGAAGCTACATCATGTGTTCCGCATGGATTTGAAGCTAACTCGATTATTTCGCCAGAATTTGAAACTATATCACTTATATCGCAAGTATTTGAAGCTAAATCATTTGTTTCACATGGATTTGTAGCTGAACCTTCTACATCGCATTGATTTGAAGCTACATCATGTGTTTCGCATGGGTTTGAAGCTATCTCGTTTATTTCGTCAGCATTTGAAGCTGTATCACTTATATCGCAAGTATTTGAAGCTAAAGCATTTCTTTCGCATGGATTTGAAGCTAAACCTTCTACATCGCACTGATTTGAAGCTACAACATGTGTTTCGCATGGATTTGAACCCACACATTTTTTTCGCCAGCATTTGAAGCTATATCACTTGTATCCCAAGTATTTGTAGCTAAATCATTTGTTTCGCATGGATTTGAAGCTAAACCTTCTACATCGCATTAATTTCAAGCTACATCGTGGGTTTCGCATGGATTTGAAGATATCTCGTTTATTTCGCCAGCATTTGAAGTTCTATCACTTATATCGCAAGTAGTTGAAGCTAAGTCATTTGTTTCGCATGGATTTCACGCAAAACCTTCTACCTCGCATTGATTTGAAGCTACATCATGTGTTCCGCATGGATTTGAAGCTAACTCGATTATTTCGCCAGAATTTGAAACTATATCACTTATATCGCAAGTATTTGAACCTAAATCATTTGTTTCACATGGATTTGCAGCTGAACCTTCTACATCGCATTGATTTGAAGCTACATCATGTGTTTCGCATGGCTTTGAAGCTAACTCGTTTATTTCGTCAGCATTTGAAGCTATATCAATTATATCGCAAGTATTTGAAGCTAAATCATTTGTTTCGCATTGATTTCAAGCCAAACCTTCTACATCGCATTGATTTGATGCTACAACATGTGTTTCGCATGGATTTGAAGCCCACACATTTTTTTCGCCAGCATTTGAAGCTATATCACTTGTATCCCAAGTATTTGTAGCTAAATCATTTGTTTCGCATGGATTTGAAGCTAAACCTTCTACACCGCATTAATTTGAAGCTACATCGTGGGTTTCGCATGGATTTGAAGCTATCTCGTTTATTTCGCCAGCATTTGAAGTTCTATCACTTATATCGCAAGTAGTTGAAGCTAAGTCATTTGTTTCGCATGGATTTCAAGCAAAACCTTCTACCTCGCATTGATTTGAAGCTACATCATGTGTTCCGCATGGATTTGAAGCTAACTCGATTATTTCGCCAGAATTTGAAACTATATCACTTATATCGCAAGTATTTGAAGCTAAATCATTTATTTCAAATGGATTTGTAGCTGAACCTTCTACATCGCATTGATTTGAAGCTACATCATGTGTTTCGCATGGCTTTGAAGCTAACTCGTTTATTTCGTCAGCATTTGAAGCTATATCACTTGTATCCCAAGTTTTTGTAGCTAAATCATTTGTTTCGCATGGATTTGAAGCTAAACCTTCTACATCGCATTGATTTGATGCTACAACATGTGTTTCGCATGGATTTGAAGCCCACACATTTTTTTCGCCAGCATTTGAAGCTATATCACTTATATCGCAAGTATTTGAAGCTAAATCATTTGTTTCGCATGGATTTGATTCTAAACCATCTACATCGCATTAATTTGAATCTACATCATGTGTTCCTGCATGGATTTGAAGCTAACTCGTTTATTTGGCCTGCATTTGAAGCTACATCACTTATATCGCAAGTATTTGAAGCTAAAGCATTTCTTTCGCATGGATTTGAAGCTAAGCCTTCTACATCGCAATGATTTGATGCTACAACATGTGTTTCGCATGGATTTGAAGCCAACTCGTTTATTTCGCCAGCATTTGAAGCTATATCACATGTATCCCAAGTATTTGTAGCTAAATCATTTGTTTCGCATGGATTTGAAGCTAAACCTTCTACATCGCATTAATTTGAAGCTACATCGTGGGTTTCGCATGGATTTGAAGCTATCTCGTTTATTTCGCCAGCATTTGAAGTTCTATCACTTATATCGCAAGTAGTTGAAGCTAAGTCATTTGTTTCGCATGGATTTCACGCAAAACCTACTACCTCGCATTGATTTGAAGCTACATCATGTGTTCCGCATGGATTTGAAGCTAACTCGATTATTTCGCCAGAATTTGAAACTATATCACTTATATCGCAAGTATTTGAAGCTAAATCATTTGTTTCACATGGATTTGTAGCTGAACCTTCTACATCGCATTGATTTGAAGCTACATCATGTGTTTCGCATGGGTTTGAAGCTATCTCGTTTATTTCGTCAGCATTTGAAGCTGTATCACTTATATCGCAAGTATTTGAAGCTAAAGCATTTCTTTCGCATGGATTTGAAGCTAAACCTTCTACATCGCATTGATTTGAAGCTACAACATGTGTTTCGCATGGATTTGAAACCCACACATTTTTTTCGCCAGCATTTGAAGCTATATCACTTGTATCCCAAGTATTTGTAGCTAAATCATTTGTTTCGCATGGATTTGAAGCTAAACCTTCTACATCGCATTAATTTGAAGCTACATCGTGGGTTTCGCATGGATTTGAAGATATCTCGTTTATTTCGCCAGCATTTGAAGTTCTATCACTTATATCGCAAGTAGTTGAAGCTAAGTCATTTGTTTCGCATGGATTTCACGCAAAACCTTCTACCTCGCATTGATTTGAAGCTACATCATGTGTTCCGCATGGATTTGAAGCTAACTCGATTATTTCGCCAGAATTTGAAACTATATCACTTATATCGCAAGTATTTGAACCTAAATCATTTGTTTCACATGGATTTGCAGCTGAACCTTCTACATCGCATTGATTTGAAGCTACATCATGTGTTTCGCATGGCTTTGAAGCTAACTCGTTTATTTCGTCAGCATTTGAAGCTATATCACTTATATCGCAAGTATTTGAAGCTAAATCATTTGTTTCGCATTGATTTCAAGCCAAACCTTCTACATCGCATAGATTTGATGCTACAACATGTGTTTCGCATGGATTTGAAGCCCACACATTTTTTTCGCCAGCATTTGAAGCTATATCACTTGTATCCCAAGTATTTGTAGCTAAATCATTTGTTTCGCATGGATTTGAAGCTAAACCTTCTACACCGCATTAATTTGAAGCTACATCGTGGGTTTCGCATGGATTTGAAGCTATCTCGTTTATTTCGCCAGCATTTGAAGTTCTATCACTTATATCGCAAGTAGTTGAAGCTAAGTCATTTGTTTCGCATGGATTTCAAGCAAAACCTTCTACCTCGCATTGATTTGAAGCTACATCATGTGTTCCGCATGGATTTGAAGCTAACTCGATTATTTCGCCAGAATTTGAAACTATATCACTTATATCGCAAGTATTTGAAGCTAAATCATTTGTTTCAAATGGATTTGTAGCTGAACCTTCTACATCGCATTGATTTGAAGCTACATCATGTGTTTCGCATGGCTTTGAAGATAACTCGTTTATTTCGTCAGCATTTGAAGCTATATCACTTGTATCCTAAGTTTTTGTAGCTAAATCATTTGTTTCGCATGGATTTGAAGCTAAACCTTCTACATCGCATTGATTTGATGCTACAACATGTGTTTCGCATGGATTTGAAGCCCACACATTTTTTTCGCCAGCATTTGAAGCTATATCACTTATATCGCAAGTATTTGAAGCTAAATCATTTGTTTCGCATGGATTTGATTCTAAACCATCTACATCGCATTGATTTGAAGCTACATCATGTGTTTCGCATGGGTTTGGAGCTAACATGTTTATTTCGCCAGCATTTGAAGCTATGTCACTTATATCGCAAGTATTTGAATCAAGATCATTTGTTTAACATGGATTTGAAACCAATCCTTCTACATCGCTTTGATTTGAACCTACATCATGTGTTTCGCATGGATTTGAAGAAAACTCGTTTATTTCGGCAGCATTTGAAGCTACATCACTTATATCGCAAGTTTTTGAAGCTATATCACTTATGTCGCATGTATTTGAATCTGAATCATTTGATTCGCATTCATTTGAAGCTAAACCTTCTTCATAGCACTGATTTGAAGCTACATCATGTGATTCGCATGGCTTTGAAGCTAACTCGTTTATTTCGTCAGCATTTGAAGCTATATCACTTGTATCCCAAGTTTTTGTAGCTAAATCATTTGTTTCGCATGGATTTGAAGCTAAACCTTCTACATCGCATTGATTTGATGCTACAACATGTGTTTCGCATGGATTTGAAGCCCACACATTTTTTTCGCCAGCATTTGAAGCTATATCACTTATATCGCAAGTATTTGAAGCTAAATCATTTGTTTCGCATGGATTTGATTCTAAACCATCTACATCGCATTAATTTGAATCTACATCATGTGTTCCTGCATGGATTTGAAGCTAACTCGTTTATTTGGCCTGCATTTGAAGCTACATCACTTATATCGCAAGTATTTGAAGCTAAAGCATTTCTTTCGCATGGATTTGAAGCTAAGCCTTCTACATCGCAATGATTTGATGCTACAACATGTGTTTCGCATGGATTTGAAGCCAACTCGTTTATTTCGCCAGCATTTGAAGCTATATCACATGTATCCCAAGTATTTGTAGCTAAATCATTTGTTTCGCATGGATTTGAAGCTAAACCTTCTACATCGCATTAATTTGAAGCTACATCGTGGGTTTCGCATGGATTTGAAGGTATCTCGTTTATTTCGCCAGCATTTGAAGTTCTATCACTTATATCGCAAGTAGTTGAAGCTAAGTCATTTGTTTCGCATGGATTTCACGCAAAACCTACTACCTCGCATTGATTTGAAGCTACATCATGTGTTCCGCATGGATTTGAAGCTAACTCGATTATTTCGCCAGAATTTGAAACTATATCACTTATATCGCAAGTATTTGAAGCTAAATCATTTGTTTCACATGGATTTGTAGCTGAACCTTCTACATCGCATTGATTTGAAGCTACATCATGTGTTTCGCATGGGTTTGAAGCTATCTCGTTTATTTCGTCAGCATTTGAAGCTGTATCACTTATATCGCAAGTATTTGAAGCTAAAGCATTTCTTTCGCATGGATTTGAAGCTAAACCTTCTACATCGCATTGATTTGAAGCTACAACATGTGTTTCGCATGGATTTGAAACCCACACATTTTTTTCGCCAGCATTTGAAGCTATATCACTTGTATCCCAAGTATTTGTAGCTAAATCATTTGTTTCGCATGGATTTGAAGCTAAACCTTCTACATCGCATTAATTTGAAGCTACATCGTGGGTTTCGCATGGATTTGAAGATATCTCGTTTATTTCGCCAGCATTTGAAGTTCTATCACTTATATCGCAAGTAGTTGAAGCTAAGTCATTTGTTTCGCATGGATTTCACGCAAAACCTTCTACCTCGCATTGATTTGAAGCTACATCATGTGTTCCGCATGGATTTGAAGCTAACTCGATTATTTCGCCAGAATTTGAAACTATATCACTTATATCGCAAGTATTTGAACCTAAATCATTTGTTTCACATGGATTTGCAGCTGAACCTTCTACATCGCATTGATTTGAAGCTACATCATGTGTTTCGCATGGCTTTGAAGCTAACTCGTTTATTTCGTCAGCATTTGAAGCTATATCACTTATATCGCAAGTATTTGAAGCTAAATCATTTGTTTCGCATTGATTTCAAGCCAAACCTTCTACATCGCATAGATTTGATGCTACAACATGTGTTTCGCATGGATTTGAAGCCCACACATTTTTTTCGCCAGCATTTGAAGCTATATCACTTGTATCCCAAGTATTTGTAGCTAAATCATTTGTTTCGCATGGATTTGAAGCTAAACCTTCTACACCGCATTAATTTGAAGCTACATCGTGGGTTTCGCATGGATTTGAAGCTATCTCGTTTATTTCGCCAGCATTTGAAGTTCTATCACTTATATCGCAAGTAGTTGAAGCTAAGTCATTTGTTTCGCATGGATTTCAAGCAAAACCTTCTACCTCGCATTGATTTGAAGCTACATCATGTGTTCCGCATGGATTTGAAGCTAACTCGATTATTTCGCCAGAATTTGAAACTATATCACTTATATCGCAAGTATTTGAAGCTAAATCATTTGTTTCAAATGGATTTGTAGCTGAACCTTCTACATCGCATTGATTTGAAGCTACATCATGTGTTTCGCATGGCTTTGAAGATAACTCGTTTATTTCGTCAGCATTTGAAGCTATATCACTTGTATCCTAAGTTTTTGTAGCTAAATCATTTGTTTCGCATGGATTTGAAGCTAAACCTTCTACATCGCATTGATTTGATGCTACAACATGTGTTTCGCATGGATTTGAAGCCCACACATTTTTTTCGCCAGCATTTGAAGCTATATCACTTATATCGCAAGTATTTGAAGCTAAATCATTTGTTTCGCATGGATTTGATTCTAAACCATCTACATCGCATTGATTTGAAGCTACATCATGTGTTTCGCATGGGTTTGGAGCTAACATGTTTATTTCGCCAGCATTTGAAGCTATGTCACTTATATCGCAAGTATTTGAATCAAGATCATTTGTTTAACATGGATTTGAAACCAATCCTTCTACATCGCTTTGATTTGAACCTACATCATGTGTTTCGCATGGATTTGAAGAAAACTCGTTTATTTCGGCAGCATTTGAAGCTACATCACTTATATCGCAAGTTTTTGAAGCTATATCACTTATGTCGCATGTATTTGAATCTGAATCATTTGATTCGCATTCATTTGAAGCTAAACCTTCTTCATAGCACTGATTTGAAGCTACATCATGTGATTCGCATGGATTTGAAGCTAACTCGATTATTTCGCCAGAATTTGAAACTATATCACCTATATCGCAAGTATTTGAAGCTAAATCATTTGTTTCACATGGATTTGTAGCTGAACCTTCTACATCGCATTGATTTGAAGCTACATCATGTGTTTCGCATGGCTTTGAAGCTAACTCGTTTATTTCGTCAGCATTTGAAGCTACATCACTTATATCGCAAGTAATTGAAGCTATATCACTTATGTCGCATGTATTTGAATCTGAATCATTTGATTCGCATGCATTTGAAGCTAAACCTTCTTCATAGCACTGATTTGAAGCTACATCATGTGATTCGCATGGATTTGAAGCTAACTCGATTATTTCGCCAGCATTTGATACTAGACAACTTATATCGCAAGTATTTGAAGTTAAATCGCTTGCTACAGATGGATTTTGAAGTTAAACCTTCAACATCGTATTGATCTGAAGCTACATTATTGGTTTCGCATGGAGTTGTAGCTAACTCGATTATTTCGCCAGAATTTGAAGCTATATCACTTATATCGCAAGTATTTGATTCTAAATCATTTGTTTCGCATGGATTTGAAGCTAAACCTTATACATCGCATTGATTTGATGCTACAACATGTGTTTCGCATGGATTTGAAGCCCACTCGTTTTTTTCGCCAGCATTTGAAGCTATATCACTTATATCGCAAGTATTTGTAGCTAAATCATTTTTTTCGAATGGATTTGAAGCTAAACCTTCTACATCGCGTTAATTTGAAGCTACATCATGTGTTTCGCATGGATTTGAAGCTAACTCGTTTATTTCGCCAGCATTTGAAGCTATATCACTTGTGTCGCAAGTATTTGAAGCTAAAGCATTTCTTTCGCATGGATTTGAAGCTAAGCCTTCTACATCGCAGTGATTTGATGCTACAACATGTGTTCCGCAAGGATTTGAAGCCAACTCGTTTATTTCGCCAGCATTTGAAGCTATATCACTTATATCGCAAGTATTTGAAGTTAAAGCATTTCTTTCTCATGGATTTGAAGCTAAACCTTCTACATCGCATTAATTTGAAGCTACATCGTGGGTTTCGCATGGATTTGAAGCTATCTCGTTTATTTCGCCAGCATTTGAAGCTATATCACTTATATCGCAAGTATTTGTAGCTAAATCATTTGTTTCGCATGGATTTGTAGCTAAACCTTCTACATAGCATTGATTTGAATCTACATCATGTGTTCCGCATGGATTTGAAGCTAACTCGTTTATTTGGCCTGCATTTGAAGCTACATCACTTATATCGCAAGTATTTGAAGCTAAAGCATTTCTTTCGCATGGATTTGAAGCTAAGCCTTCTACATCGCAATGATTTGATGCTACAACATGTGTTTCGCATGGATTTGAAGCCAACTCGTTTATTTCGCCAGCATTTGAAGCTATATCACTTGTATCCCAAGTATTTGTAGCTAAATCATTTGTTTCGCATGGATTTGAAGCTAAACCTTCTACATCGCATTAATTTGAAGCTACATCGTGGGTTTCGCATGGATTTGAAGCTATCTCGTTTATTTCGCCAGCATTTGAAGTTCTATCACTTATATCGCAAGTAGTTGAAGCTAAGTCATTTGTTTCGCGTGGATTTGTAGCTAAACCTTCTACATCGCATTGATTTGAAGCTACATCATGTGTTCCGCATGGATTTGAAGCTAACTCGATTATTTCGCCAGAATTTGAAACTATATCACTTATATCGCAAGTATTTGAAGCTAAATCATTTGTTTCGCATGGATTTGATTCTAAACCATCTACATCGCGTTGATTTGAACCTACATCATGTATTCCGCATGGATTTGAAGCTAACTCGTTTATATCGCCTGCATTTGAAGCTACATCACTTATATCGCAAGTATTTGAAGCTAAAGCATTTCTTTCGCATGGATTTGAAGCCAAACATTCTACATCCCGTTAATTTGAATCTACATCATGTGTTCCGCATGGATTTGAAGCTAACTCGTTTATTTTGCCTGCATTTGAAGCTATATCACTTATATCGCAAGTATTTGAAGCTAAATCATTTGTTTCGCATGGATTTGATTCTAAACCATCTACATCGCGTTGATTTGAACCTACATCATGTATTCCGCATGGATTTGAAGCTAACTCGTTTATATCGCCTGCATTTGAAGCTACATCACTTATATCGCAAGTATTTGAAGCTAAAGCATTTCTTTCGCATGGATTTGAAGCTAAACCTTCTACATCGCGTTGATTTGAACCTACATCATGTATTCCGCATGGATTTGAAGCTAACTCGTTTATATCGCCTGCATTTGAAGCTACATCACTTATATCGCAAGTATTTGAAGCTAATGCATTTCTTTCGCATGGATTTGAAGCTAAGCCTTCTACATCGCTTTGATTTGATGCAACAACATGTGTTTCGCACGGATTTGAAGCAAACTCGTTTATTCGCCTGCATTTGAAGCTACATCACTTATATCGCAAGTATTTGAAGCTAAAGCATTTCTTTCGCATGGGTTTGAAGCTAAGCCTTCTACATCGCAATGATTTGATGCTACAACATGTGTTCCGCAAGGATTTGAAGTCAACTCGTTTATTTCGCCAGCATTTGAAGCTATATCACTTATATCGCAAGTATTTGAAGTTAAAGCATTTCTTTCGCATGGATTTGAAGCTAAACCTTCTACATCGCATTCATTTGATGCTACAACATGTGTTTCGCATGGATTTGAAGCCAACTCGTTTATTTCGCCAGCATTTGAAGCTATATCACTTATATCGCAAGTATTTGTAGCTAAATCATTTGTTTCGCTTGGATTTGTAGCTAAACGTTCTACATAGCATTGATTTGAATCTACATCATGTGTTCCGCATGGATTTGAAGCTAACTCGTTTATTTGGCCTGCATTTGAAGCTACATCACTTGTATCGCAAGTATTTGAAGCTAAAGCATTTCTTTCGCATGGATTTGAAGCTAAGCTTTCTTCATCGCATTGATTTGATGCTACAACATGTGTTTCGCATGGATTTGAAGCCAACTCGTTTATGTCGCCAGCATTTGAAGCTATATCACTTACATCGCAAGTATTTGTAGCTAAATCATTTGTTTCGCATGGATTTGAAGCTAAACCTTCCACATCGCATTAATTTCATGCTACATCGTGGTTTTCGCATGGGTTTGAAGCTATCTCGTTTATTTCGTCAGAATTGAAGCTATATCACTTATATCGCAAGTATTTGAAGCTAAATCATTTGTTTCGCATGGATTACAAGCCAAACCTTCTACATCGCATTGATTTGAAGCTACATCAATTGTTTCGCTTGGATTTCAAGCCAAACCTTCTACATCGCATTGATTTGAAGCTACATCATGTGTTCCGCATGGATTTGAAGGTAAATCGTTTTTTTCGCCAGCATTTGAAGCTATATCACTTATATCGCAAGTATTTGTAGCTAAATCATTTGTTTCGAATGGATTTGAAGCTAATCCTTCTACATCGCGTTAATTTGAAGCTACATCATGTGTTTCGCATGGATTTGAAGCTAACTCGTTTATTTCGCCAGCCTTTGAAGCTATATCACTTGTGTCGCAAGTATTTGTAGCTAAATCATTTGTTACGCATGGATTTGAAGCTAAACCTTATACATCGCGTTGATTTGAAGCAACATCATGTATTCCGCGTGGATTTGAAGCTAACTCGTTTATTTCGCCTGCATTTGAATCTACATCACTTATATCGCAAGTATTTGAAGCTAAAGCATTTCTTTCGCATGGATTTGAAGCTAAACCTTCTACATCGCTTTGATTTGATGCTACAACATGTGTTTCGCATGGATTTGAAGCCAACTCGTTTATTTCGCCAGCATTTGAAGCTATATCACTTATGTCGCATGTATTTGAATCTGAATCATTTGATTCGCATGCATTTGAATCTAAACCTTCTACATAGCACTGATTTGAAGCTACATCATGTGATTCGCATGGATTTGAAGCTAACTCGATTATTTCGTCAGCATTTGATACTAGACAACTTATATCGCAAGTATTTGAAGTTAAATCGCTTGCTAGAGATGGATTTTGAAGTTAAACCTTCAACATCGTATTGATCTGAAGCTACATTATTGGTTTCGCATGGAGTTGTAGCTAACTCGATTATTTCGCCAGAATTTGAAGATATATCACTTAAATCGCAAGTATTTGATGCTAAATCATTTGTTTCGCATGGATTTGAAGCTAAACCTTCTACATCGCATTAATTTGAAGCTACAACATGTGTTTCGCATGGATTTGAAGCCAACTCGTTTATTTCGCCAGCATTTGAAGCTATATCACTTATATCGCAAGTATTTGTAGCTAAATCATTTGTTTCGCATGGATTTGTAGCTAAACGTTCTACATAGCATTGATTTGAATCTACATCATGTGTTCCGCATGGATTTGAAGCTAACTCGTTTATTTGGCCTGCATTTGAAGCTACATCACTTATATCGCAAGTATTTGAAGCTAAAGCATTTCGTTCGCATGGATTTGAAGCTAAGCCTTCTACATCGCAATGATTTGATGCTACAACATGTGTTCCGCAAGGATTTGAAGTCAACTCGTTTATTTCGCCAGCATTTGAAGCTATATCACTTATATCGCAAGTATTTGAAGTTAAAGCATTTCTTTCGCATGGATTTGAAGCTAAACCTTCTACATCGCATTCATTTGATGCTACAACATGTGTTTCGCATGGATTTGAAGCCAACTCGTTTATTTCGCCAGCATTTGAAGCTATATCACTTATATCGCAAGTATTTGTAGCTAAATCATTTGTTTCGCATGGATTTGTAGTTAAACGTTCTACATAGCATTGATTTGAATCTACATCATGTGTTCCGCATGGATTTGAAGCTAACTCGTTTATTTGGCCTGCATTTGAAGCTACATCCCTTATATCGCAAGTATTTGAAGCTAAAGCATTTCTTTCGCATGGATTTGTAGCTAAGCTTTCTTCATCGCATTGATTTGATGCTACAACATGTGTTTCGCATGGATTTGAAGCCAACTCGTTTATGTCGCCAGCATTTGAAGCTATATCACTTACATCGCAAGTATTTGTAGCTAAATCATTTGTTTCGCATGGATTTGAAGCTAAACCTTCCACATCGCATTAATTTCATGCTACATCGTGGTTTTCGCATTGGTTTGAAGATATCTCGTTTATTTCGTCAGCATTTGAAGCTATATCACTTATATCGCAAGTATTTGAAGCTAAATCTTTTGTTTCGCATGGATTACAAGCCAAACCTTCTACATCGCATTGATTTGAAGCTACATCAATTGTTTCGCTTGGATTTCAAGCCAAACCTTCTACATCGCATTGATTTGAAGCTACATCATGTGTTCCGCATGGATTTGAAGCTAAATCGTTTTTTTCGCCAGCATTTGAAGCTATGTCACTTATATCGCAAGTATTTGAATCAAGATCATTTGTTTAACATGGATTTGAAACCAATCCTTCTACATCGCTTTGATTTGAACCTACATCATGTGTTTCGCATGGATTTGAAGAAAACTCGTTTATTTCGCCAGCATTTGAAGCTACATCACTTATATCGCAAGTATTTGAAGCTATATCACTTATGTCGCATGTATTTGAATCTGAATCATTTGATTCGCATCCATTTGAAGCTAAACCTTCTTCATAGCACTGATTTGAAGCTACATCATGTGATTCGCATGGATTTGAAGCTAACTCGATTATTTCGCCAGAATTTGAAGCTATATCACTTATATCGCAAGTATTTGAAGCTATATCACTTATGTCGCATGTATTTGAATCTGAATCATTTGATTCGCATCCATTTGAAGCTAAACCTTCTTCGTAGCACTGATTTGAAGCTACATCATGTGTTTCGCATGGATTTGAAGCTTACTCGTTTAACTCGCCAGCATTTGAATCTACATCACTTATATCGCAAGTATTTGAAGCTACAATATTTCTTTCGCATGGATTTGAAGCTAAACCTTCTACATCGCTTTGATTTGATGCTACAACATGTGTTTCGCATGGATTTGAAGCCAACTCGTTTATTTCGCCAGCATTTGAAGCTATATCACTTATGTCGCATGTATTTGAATCTGAATTATTTGATTCGCATGCATTTGAATCTAAACCTTCTACATAGCACTGATTTGAAGCTACATCATGTGATTCGCATGGATTTGAAGCTAACTCGATTATTTCGCCAGCATTTGATACTAGACAACTTATATCGCAAGTATTTGAAGTTAAATCGCTTGCTACAGATGGATTTTGAAGTTAAACCTTCAACATCGTATTGATCTGAAGCTACATTATTGGTTTCGCATGGAGTTGTAGCTAACTCGATTATTTCGCCAGAATTTGAAGCTATATCACTTATATCGCAAGTATTTGATGCTAAATCATTTGTTTCGCATGGATTGGAAGCTAAACCTTATACATCGCATTGATTTGATGCTATAACATGTGTTTCGCATGGATTTGAAGCCCACTCGTTTTTTTCGCCAGCATTTGAAGCTATATCACTTACATCGCAAGTATTTGTAGCTAAATCATTTGTTTCGCATGGATTTGAAGCTAAACCTTCCACATCGCATTAATTTCATGCTACATCGTGGTTTTCGCATGGGTTTGAAGCTATCTCGTTTATTTCGTCAGCATTTGAAGCTATATCACTTATGTCGCAAGTATTTGAAGCTAAATCATTTGTTTCGCATGGATTACAAGCCAAACCTTCTACATCGCATTGATTTGAAGCTACATCAATTGTTTCGCTTGGATTTCAAGCCAAACCTTCTACATCGCATTGATTTGAAGCTACATCATGTGTTCCGCATGGATTTGAAGCTAAATCGTTTTTTTCGCCAGCATTTGAAGCTATATCACTTATATCGCAAGTATTTGTAGCTAAATCATTTGTTTCGAATGGATTTGAAGCTAATCCTTCTACATCGCGTTAATTTGAAGCTACATCATGTGTTTCGCATGGATTTGAAGCTAACTCGTTTATTTCGCCAGCATTTGAAGCTATATCACTTGTATCGCAAGTATTTGTAGCTAAATCATTTGTTACGCATGGATTTGAAGCTAAACCTTATACATCGCGTTGATTTGAAGCAACATCATGTATTCCGCATGGATTTGAAGCTAACTCGTTTATTTCGCCTGCATTTGAATCTACATCACTTATATCGCTAGTATTTGAAGCTAAAGCATTTCTTTCGCATGGATTTGAAGCTAAACCTTCTACATCGCTTTGATTTCATGCTACAACATGTGTTTCGCATGGATTTGAAGCCAACTCGTTTATTTCGCCAGCATTTGAAGCTATATCACTTATGTCGCATGTATTTGAATCTGAATCATTTGATTCGCATGCATTGAATCTAAACCTTCTACATAGCACTGATTTGAAGCTACATCATGTGATTCGCATGGATTTGAAGCTAACTCGATTATTTCGCCAGCATTTGATACTAGACAACTTATATCGCAAGTATTTGAAGTTAAATCGCTTGCTACAGATGGATTTTGAAGTTAAACCTTCAACATCGTATTGATCTGAAGCTACATTATTGGTTTCGCATGGAGTTGTAGCTAACTCGATTATTTCGCCAGAATTTGAAGCTATATCACTTATATCGCAAGTATTAGATGCTAAATCATTTGTTTCGCATGGATTTGAAGCTAAACCTTATACATCGCATTGATTTGATGCTACAACATGTGTTTCGCATGGATTTGAAGCCCACTCGTTTTTTTCGCCAGCATTTGAAGCTATATCACTTACATCGCAAGTATTTGTAGCTAAATCATTTGTTTCGCATGGATTTGAAGCTAAACCTTCCACATCGCATTAATTTCAAGCTACATCGTGGTTTTCGCATGGGTTTGAAGCTATCTCGTTTATTTCGTCAGCATTTGAAGCTATATCACTTATATCGCAAGTATTTGAAGCTAAATCATTTGTTTCGCATGGATTTCAAGCCAAACCTTCTACATCGCATTGATTTGAAGCTACATCAATTGTTTCGCATGGATTTCATGCCAAACCTTCTACATCGCATTGATTTGAAGCTACATCATTTGTTCCGCATGGATTTGAAGCTAAATCGTTTATTTCGCCTGCATTTGAAGCTATGACTTATATCGCAAGTATTTGAAGCTAAATGATTTGTTTCGCATGGATTTGATTCTAAACCATCTTCATCGCATTGATTTGAAGCTACATCATGTGTTTTGCAGGGATTTGAAGCAAACTCGTTTATTCGCCTGCATTTGAAGATACATCACTTATATCGCAAGTATTTAAAGCTAAAGCATTTCTTTCGCATGGATTTGAAGCTAAGCCTTCTACATCGCAATGATTTGATGCTACAACATGTGTTTCGCAAGGATTTGAAGCCAACTCGTTTATTTCGCCAGCATTTGAAACTATAACACTTATATCGCAAGTATTTGTAGCTAAATCATTTGTTTCGCATGGATTTGATTCTAAACCATCTACATCGCATTGATTTGAAACTACATCATGTGTTTCGCATGGATTTCAAGCTAACTCGTTTATTTCGCCAGCATTTGAAGCTACATCACTTATATCGCAAGTATTTGAAGCTAAAGCATTTCTTTCGCATGGATTTGAAGCTAAACCTTCTACATCGCTTTGATTTGATGCAACAACATGTGTTTCGCACGGATTTGAAGCAAACTCGTTTATTCGACTGCATTTGAAGCTACATCACTTATATCGCAAGTATTTGAATCTAAAGCATTTCTTTCGCATGGATTTGTAGCTAAGCCTTCTACATCGCAATGATTTGATGCTACAACATGTGTTCCGCAAGGATTTGAAGTCAACTCGTTTATTTCGCCAGCATTTGAAGCTATATCACTTATATCGCAAGTATTTGAAGTTAAAGCATTTCTTTCGCATGGATTTGAAGCTAAACCTTCTACATCGCATTCATTTGATGCCACAACATGTGTTTCGCATGGATTTGAAGCCAACTCGTTTATTTCGCCAGCATTTGAAGCTATATCACTTATATCGCAAGTATTTGTAGCTAAATCATTTGTTTCGCATGGATTTGTAGCTAAACGTTCTACATAGCATTGATTTGAATCTACATCATGTGTTCCGCATGGATTTGAAGCTAACTTGTTTATTCGGCCTGCATTTGAAGCTACATCACTTATATCGCAAGTATTTGAAGCTAAAGCATTTCTTTCGCATGGATTTGAAGCTAAGCTTTCTTCATCGCATTGATTTGATGCTACAACGTGTGTTTCGCATGGATTTGAAGCCAACTCGTTTATGTCGCCAGCATTTGAAGCTATATCACTTACATCGCAAGTATTTGTAGCTAAATCATTTGTTTCGCATGGATTTGAAGCTAAACCTTCCACATCGCATTAATTTCAAGCTACATCGTGGTTTTCGCATGGGTTTGAAGCTATCTCGTTTATTTCGTCAGCATTTGAAGCTATATCACTTATATCGCAAGTATTTGAAGCTAAATCATTTGTTTCGCATGGATTTCAAGCCAAACCTTCTACATCGCATTGATTTGAAGCTACATCAATTGTTTCGCATGGATTTCAAGCCAAACCTTCTACGTCGCATTGATTTGAAGCTACATCATTTGTTCCGCATGGATTTGAAGCTAAATCGTTTATTACGCCTGCATTTGAAGCTATGACTTATATCGCAAGTATTTGAAGCTAAATGATTTGTTTCGCATGGATTTGATTCTAAACCATAATCATCGCATTGATTTGAAGCTACATCATGTGTTTCGCAGGGATTTGAAGCAAACTCGTTTATTCGCCTGCATTTGAAGCTACATCACTTATATCGCAAGTATTTGAAGCTAAAGCATTTCTTTCGCATGGATTTGAAGCTAAGCCTTCTACATCGCAATGAATTGATGCTACAACATGTGTTCCGCAAGGATTTGAAGTCAACTCGTTTATTTCGCCAGAATTTGAAGCTATATCACTTATATCGCAAGTATTTGATGCTAAATCATTTGTTTCGCATGGATTTCATGCCAAACCTTCTACATCGCATTAATTTGAAGCTACAACATGTGTTTCGCATGGATTTGAAGCTAAGCCTTCTACATCGCAATGATTTGATGCTACAACATGTGTTCCGCAAGGATTTGAAGTCAACTCGTTTATTTCGCCAGCATTTGAAGCTATATCACTTATATCGCAAGTATTTGAAGCTAAAGCATTTCTTTCGCATGGATTTGAAGCTAAGCTTTCTTCATCGCATTGATTTGATGCTACAACATGTGTTTCGCATGGATTTGAAGCCAACTCGTTTATGTCGCCAGCATTTGAAGCTATATCACTTACATCGCAAGTATTTGTAGCTAAATCATTTGTTTCGCATGGATTTGAAGCTAAACCTTCCACATCGCATTAATTTCATGCTACATCGTGGTTTTCGCATGGGTTTGAAGCTATCTCGTTTATTTCGTCAGCATTTGAAGCTATATCACTTATATCGCAAGTATTTGAAGCTAAACCATTTGTTTCGCATGGATTACAAGCCAAACCTTCTACATCGCATTGATTTGAAGCTACATCAATTGTTTCGCTTGGATTTCAAGCCAAACCTTCTACATCGCATTGATTTGAAGCTACATCATGTGTTCCGCATGGATTTGAAGCTAAATCGTTTTTTTCGCCAGCATTTGAAGCTATATCACTTATATCGCAAGTATTTGTAGCTAAATCATTTGTTTCGAATGGATTTGAAGCTAATCCTTCTACATCGCGTTAATTTGAAGCTACATCATGTGTTTCGCATGGATTTGAAGCTAACTCGATTATTTCGCCAGGATTTGAAGCTATATCACTTGTATCGCAAGTATTTGTAGCTAAATCATTTGTTACGCATGGATTTGAAGCTAAACCTTATACATCGCGTTGATTTGAAGCAACATCATGTATTCCGCATGGATTTGAAGCTAACTCGTTTATTTCGCCTGCATTTGAATCTACATCACTTATATCGCAAGTATTTGAAGCTAAATCATTTCTTTCGCATGGATTTGAAGCTAAACCTTCTACATCGCTTTGATTTGATGCTACAACATGTGTTTCGCATGGATTTGAAGCCAACTCGTTTATTTCGCCAGCATTTGAAGCTATATCACTTATGTCGCATGTATTTGAATCTGAATCATTTGATTCGCATGCATTTGAATCTAAACCTTCTACATAGCACTGATTTGAAGCTACATCATGTGATTCGCATGGATTTGATGCTAACTCGATTATTTCGCCAGCATTTGATACTAGACAACTTATATCGCAAGTATTTGATACTAAATCATTTGTTTCGAATGGATTTGAAGCTAATCCTTCTACATCGGGTTAATTTGAAGCTACATCATGTGTTTCGCATGGATTTGAAGCTAACTCGTTTATTTCGCCAGGATTTGAAGCTATATCACTTGTATCGCAAGTATTTGTAGCTAAATCATTTGTTACGCATGGATTTGAAGCTAAACCTTATACATCGCGTTGATTTGAAGCAACATCATGTATTCCGCATGGATTTGAAGCTAACTCGTTTATTTCGCCTGCATTTGAATCTACATCACTTATATTGCAAGTATTTGAAGCTAAAGCATTTCTTTCGCATGGATTTGAAGCTAAACCTTCTACATCGCTTTGATTTGATGCTACAACATGTGTTTCGCATGGATTTGAAGCTAAATCGTTTATTTCGCCTGCATTTGAAGCTATGACTTATATCGCAAGTATTTGAAGCTAAATGATTTGTTTCGCATGGATTTGATTCTAAACCTTCTACATAGCACTGATTTGAAGCTACATCATGTGATTCGCATGGATTTGAAGCTAACTCGATTATTTCGCCAGCATTTGATACTAGACAACTTATATCGCAAGTATTTGAAGTTAAATCGCTTGCTACAGATGGATTTTGAAGTTAAACCTTCAACATCGTATTGATCTGAAGCTACATTATTGGTTTCGCATGGAGTTGTAGCTAACTCGATTATTTCGCCAGAATTTGAAGCTATATCACTTATATCGCAAGTATTTGATGCTAAATCATTTGTTTCGGATGGATTTGAAGCTAAACCTTATACATCGCATTGATTTGATGCTACAACATGTGTTTCGCATGGATTTGAAGCCCACACGTTTTTTTCGCCAGCATTTGAAGCTATATCACTTACATCGCAAGTATTTGTAGCTAAATCATTTGTTTCGCATGGATTTGAAGCTAAACCTTCCACATCGCATTAATTTCAAGCTACATCGTGGTTTTCGCATGGGTTTGAAGCTATCTCGTTTATTTCGTCAGCATTTGAAGCTATATCACTTATATCGCAAGTATTTGAAGCTAAATCATTTGTTTCGCATGGATTTCAAGCCAAACCTTCTACATCGCATTGATTTGAAGCTACATCAATTGTTTCGCATGGATTTCAAGCCAAACCTTCTACGTCGCATTGATTTGAAGCTACATCATTTGTTCCGCATGGATTTGAAGCTAAATCGTTTATTTCGCCTGCATTTGAAGCTATGACTTATATCGCAAGTATTTGAAGCTAAATGATTTGTTTCGCATGGATTTGATACTAAACCATAATCATCGCATTGATTTGAAGCTACATCATGTGTTTCGCAGGGATTTGAAGCAAACTCGTTTATTCGCCTGCATTTGCAGATACATCACTTATATCGCAAGTATTTAAAGCTAAAGCATTTCTTTCGCATGGATTTGAAGCTAAGCTTTCTTCATCGCATTGATTTGATGCTACAACATGTGTTTCGCATGGATTTCAAGCTAACTCGTTTATTTCGCCTGCATTTGAAGCTACATCACTTATATCGCAAGTATTTGAAGCTAAAACATTTCTTTCGCATGGATTTGAAGCTAAACCTACTACATCGCTTTGATTTGATGCAACAACATGTGTTTCGCACGGATTTGAAGCAAACTCGTTTATTCGCCAGCATTTGAAACTATATCACTTATATCGCAAGTATTTGAAGCTAAATCATTTGTTTCGCACGGATTTGAAGCAAACTCGTTTATTCGCCTGCATTTGAAGCTACATCACTTATATCGCAAGTATTTGAAGCTAAAGCATTTCTTTCGCATGGATTTGAAGCTAAGCCTTCTACATCGCAATGATTTGATGCTACAACATGTGTTCCGCAAGGATTTGAAGTCAACTCGTTTATTTCGCCAGAATTTGAAGCTATATCACTTATATCGCAAGTATTTGATGCTAAATCATTTGTTTCGCATGGATTTGAAGCTAAACCTTCTACATCGCATTAATTTGAAGCTACAACATGTGTTTCGCATGGATTTGAAGCCAACTCGTTTATTTCGCCAGCATTTGAAGCTATATCACTTATATCGCAAGTATTTGTAGCTAAATCATTTGTTTCGCATGGATTTGTAGCTAAACATTCTACATAGCATTGATTTGAATCTACATCATGTGTTCCGCAAGGATTTGAAGCTAACTCGTTTATTTGGCCTGCATTTGAAGCTACATCACTTATATCGCAAGTATTTGAAGCTAAAGCATTTCTTTCGCATGGATTTGAAGCTAAGCCTTCTACATCGCAATGATTTGATGCTACAACATGTGTTCCGCAAGGATTTGAAGTCAACTCGTTTATTTCGCCAGCATTTGAAGCTATATCACTTATATCGCAAGTATTTGAAGTTAAAGCATTTCTTCCGCTTGGATTTGAAGCTAAACCTTCTACATCGCATTCATTTGATGCTACAACATGTGTTTCGCATGGATTTGAAGCCAACTCGTTTATTTCGCCAGCATTTGAAGCTATATCACTTATATCGCAAGTATTTGAAGCTAAAGCATTTCTTTCGCATGGATTTGAAGCTAAGCTTTCTTCATCGCATTGATTTGATGCTACAACATGTGTTTCGCATGGATTTGAAGCCAACTCGTTTATGTCGCCAGCATTTGAAGCTATATCACTTACATCGCAGGTATTTGTAGCTAAATCATTTGTTTCGCATGGATTTGAAGCTAAACCTTCCACATCGCATTAATTTCATGCTACATCGTGGTTTTCGCATGGGTTTGAAGCTATCTCGTTTATTTCGTCAGCATTTGAAGCTATATCACTTATATCGCAAGTATTTGAAGCTAAATCATTTGTTTCGCATGGATTACAAGCCAAACCTTCTACATCGCATTGATTTGAAGCTACATCAATTGTTTCGCTTGGATTTCAAGCCAAACTTTCTACATCGCATTGATTTGAAGCTACATCATGTGTTCCGCATGGATTTGAAGCTAAATCGTTTTTTTCGCCAGCATTTGAAGCTATATCACTTACATCGCAAGTATTTGTAGCTAAATCATTTTTTTCGAATGGATTTGAAGCTAATCCTTCTACATCGCGTTAATTTGAAGCTACATCATGTGTTTCGCATGGATTTGAAGCTAACTCGTTTATTTCGCCAGCATTTGAAGCTATATCACTTGTATCGCAAGTATTTGTAGCTAAATCATTTGTTACGCATGGATTTGAAGCTAAACCTTACACATCGCGTTGATTTGAAGCAACATCATGTATTCCGCATGGATTTGAAGCTAACTCATTTATTTCGCCTGCATTTGAATCTACATCACTTATATCGCAAGTATTTGAAGCTAAAGCATTTCTTTCGCATGGATTTGAAGCTAGACCTTCTACATCGCTTTGATTTGATGCTACAACATGTGTTTCGCATGGATTTGATGCCAACTCGTTTATTTCGCCAGCATTTGAAGCTATATCACTTATGTCGCATGTATTTGAATCTGAATCATTTGATTCGCATGCATTTGAATCTAAACCTTCTACATAGCACTGATTTGAAGCTACATCATGTGATTCGCATGGATTTGAAGCTAACTCGATTATTTCGCCAGCATTTGATACTAGACAACTTATATCGCAAGTATTTGATGCTAAATCATTTGTTTCGCATGGATTTGAAGCTAAACCTTATACATCGCATTGATTTGATGCTACAGCATGTGTTTCGCATGGATTTGAAGCCCACTCGTTTTTTTCGCCAGCATTTGAAGCTATATCACTTACATCGCAAGTATTTGTAGCTAAATCATTTGTTTTGCATGGATTGGAAGCTAAACCTTCCACATCGCATTAATTTCAAGCTACATCGTGGTTTTCGCATGGGTTTGAAGCTATCTCGTTTATTTCGTCAGCATTTGAAGCTATATCACTTATATCGCAAGTATTTGAAGCTAAATCATTTGTTTCGCATGGATTTCAAGCCAAACCTTCTACATCGCATTGATTTGAAGCTACATCAATTGTTTCGCATGGATTTCAAGCCAAACCTTCTACATCGCATTGATTTGAAGCTACATCATTTGTTCCGCATGGATTTGAAGCTACATCGTTTATTTCGCCTGCATTTGAAGCTATGACTTATATCGCAAGTATTTGAAGCTAAATGATTTGTTTCGCATGGATTTGATTCTAAACCATCTTCATCGCATTGATTTGAAGCTACATCATGTGTTTTGCAGGGTTTTGAAGCAAACTCGTTTATTCGCCTGCATTTGAAGATACATCACTTATATCGCAAGTATTTAAAGCTAAAGCATTTCTTTCGCATGGATTTGAAGCTAAGCCTTCTACATCGCAATGATTTGATGCTACAACATGTGTTTCGCAAGGATTTGAAGCAAACTCGTTTATTTCGCCGGCATTTGAAACTATATCACTTATATCGCAAGTATTTGAAGCTAAATCATTTGTTTCGCATGGATTTGTAGCTAAACCTTCTACATAGCATTGATTTGAATCTACATCATGTGTTCCGCATGGATTTGAAGCTAACTCGATTATTTCGCCAGCATTTGATACTAGACAACTTATATCGCAAGTATTTGATGCTAAATCATTTGTTTCGCATGGATTTGAAGCTAAACCTTATACATCGCATTGATTTGATGCTACAGCATGTGTTTCGCAGGGATTTGAAGCAAACTCGTTTATTCGCCTGCATTTGAAGATACATCACTTATATCGCAAGTATTTAAAGCTAAAGCATTTCTTTCGCATGGATTTGAAGCTAATCCTTCTAAATCGCAATGATTTGATGCTACAACATGTGTTTCGCAAGGATTTGAAGCCAACTCGTTTATTTCGCCAGCATTTGAAACTATATCACTTATATCGCAAGTATTTGAAGCTAAATCATTTGTTTCGCACGGATTTGAAGCAAACTCGTTTATTCGCCTGCATTTGAAGCTACATCACTTATATCGCAAGTATTTGAAGCTAAAGCATTTCTTTCGCATGGATTAGAAGCTAAGCCTTCTACATCGCAATGATTTGATGCTACAACATGTGTTCCGCAAGGATTTGAAGTCAACTCGTTTATTTCGCCAGAATTTGAAGCTATATCACTTATATCGCAAGTATTTGATGCTAAATCATTTGTTTCGCATGGATTTGAAGCTAAACCTTCTACATCGCATTAATTTGAAGCTACATCATGTGTTTCGCATGGATTTGAAGCTAACTCGTTTATTTCGCCAGGATTTGAAGCTATATCACTTGTATCGCAAGTATTTGTAGCTAAATCATTTGTTACGCATGGATTTGAAGCTAAACCTTATACATCGCGTTGATTTGATGCAACATCATGTATTCCGCATGGATTTGAAGCTAACTCGTTTATTTCGCCTGCATTTGAATCTACATCACTTATATCGCAAGTATTTGAAGCTAAAGCATTTCTTTCGCATGGATTTGAAGCTAAACCTTCTACATCGCTTTGATTTGATGCTACAACATGTGTTTCGCATGGATTTGAAGATAAATCGTTTATTTCGCCTGCATTTGAAGCTATGACTTATATCGCAAGTATTTGAAGCTAAATGATTTGTTTCGCATGGATTTGATTCTAAACCATAATCATCGCATTGATTTGAAGCTACATCATGTGTTTCGCAGGGATTTGAAGCAAACTCGTTTATTCGCCTGCATTTGAAGATACATCACTTATATCGCAAGTATTTAAAGCTAAAGCATTTCTTTCGCATGGATTTGAAGCTAATCCTTCTAAATCGCAATGATTTGATGCTACAACATGTGTTTCGCAAGGATTTGAAGCCAACTCGTTTATTTCGCCAGCATTTGAAACTATATCACTTATATCGCAAGTATTTGAAGCTAAATCATTTGTTTCGCACGGATTTGAAGCAAACTCGTTTATTCGCCTGCATTTGAAGCTACATCACTTATATCGCAAGTATTTGAAGCTAAAGCATTTCTTTCGCATGGATTTGAAGCTAAGCTTTCTTCATCGCATTGATTTGATGCTACAACATGTGTTTCGCATGGATTTGAAGCCAACTCGTTTATGTCGCCAGCATTTGAAGCTATATCACTTATATCGCAAGTATTTGAAGCTAAAGCATTTCTTTCGCATGGATTTGAAGCTAAGCTTTCTTCATCGCATTGATTTGATGCTACAACATGTGTTTCGCATGGATTTGAAGCCAACTCGTTTATGTCGCCAGCATTTGAAGCTATATCACTTACATCGCAAGTATTTGTAGCTAAATCATTTGTTTCGCATGGATTTGAAGCTAAACCTTCCACATCGCATTAATTTCATGCTACATCGTGGTTTTCGCATGGGTTTGAAGCTATCTCGTTTATTTCGTCAGCATTTGAAGCTATATCACTTATATCGCAAGTATTTGAAGCTAAATCATTTGTTTCGCATGGATTACAAGCCAAACCTTCTACATCGCATTGATTTGAAGCTACATCAATTGTTTCGCTTGGATTTCAAGCCAAACTTTCTACATCGCATTGATTTGAAGCTACATCATGTGTTCCGCATGGATTTGAAGCTAAATCGTTTTTTTCGCCAGCATTTGAAGTTATATCACTTGTATCGCAAGTATTTGTAGCTAAATCATTTGTTACGCATGGATTTGAAGCTAAACCTTACACATCGCGTTGATTTGAAGCAACATCATGTATTCCGCATGGATTTGATGCCAACTCGTTTATTTCGCCAGCATTTGAAGCTATATCACTTATGTCGCATGTATTTGAATCTGAATCATTTGATTCGCATGCATTTGAATCTAAACCTTCTACATAGCACTGATTTGAAGCTACATCATGTGATTCGCATGGATTTGAAGCTAACTCGATTATTTCGCCAGCATTTGATACTAGACAACTTATATCGCAAGTATTTGAAGTTAAATCGCTTGCTACAGATGGATTTTGAAGTTAAACCTTCAACATCGTATTGATCTGAAGCTACATTATTGGTTTCGCATGGAGTTGTAGCTAACTCGATTATTTCGCCAGAATTTGAAGCTATATCACTTATATCGCAAGTATTTGATGCTAAATCATTTGTTTCGGATGGATTTGAAGCTAAACCTTATACATCGCATTGATTTGATGCTACAACATGTGTTTCGCATGGATTTGAAGCCCACACGTTTTTTTCGCCAGCATTTGAAGCTATATCACTTACATCGCAAGTATTTGTAGCTAAATCATTTGTTTCGCATGGATTTGAAGCTAAACCTTCCACATCGCATTAATTTCAAGCTACATCGTGGTTTTCGCATGGGTTTGAAGCTATCTCGTTTATTTCGTCAGCATTTGAAGCTATATCACTTATATCGCAAGTATTTGAAGCTAAATCATTTGTTTCGCATGGATTTCAAGCCAAACCTTCTACATCGCATTGATTTGAAGCTACATCAATTGTTTCGCATGGATTTCAAGCCAAACCTTCTACGTCGCATTGATTTGAAGCTACATCATTTGTTCCGCATGGATTTGAAGCTAAATCGTTTATTTCGCCTGCATTTGAAGCTATGACTTATATCGCAAGTATTTGAAGCTAAATGATTTGTTTCGCATGGATTTGATTCTAAACCATAATCATCGCATTGATTTGAAGCTACATCATGTGTTTCGCAGGGATTTGAAGCAAACTCGTTTATTCGCCTGCATTTGCAGATACATCACTTATATCGCAAGTATTTAAAGCTAAAGCATTTCTTTCGCATGGATTTGAAGCTAATCCTTCTAAATCGCAATGATTTGATGCTACAACATGTGTTTCGCAAGGATTTGAAGCCAACTCGTTTATTTCGCCAGCATTTGAAACTATATCACTTATATCGCAAGTATTTGAAGCTAAATCATTTGTTTCGCATGGATTTGTAGCTAAACCTTCTACATAGCATTGATTTGAATCTACATCATGTGTTCCGCATGGATTTGAAGCTAACTCGTTTATTCGGCCTGCATTTGAAGCTACATCACTTATATCGCAAGTATTTGAAGCTAAAGCATTTCTTTCGCATGGATTTGAAGCTAAGCTTTCTTCATCGCATTGATTTGATGCTACAACATGTGTTTCGCATGGATTTCAAGCTAACTCGTTTATTTCGCCTGCATTTGAAGCTACATCACTTATATCGCAAGTATTTGAAGCTAAAACATTTCTTTCGCATGGATTTGAAGCTAAACCTACTACATCGCTTTGATTTGATGCAACAACATGTGTTTCGCACGGATTTGAAGCAAACTCGTTTATTCGCCTGCATTTGAAGCTACATCACTTATATCGCAAGTATTTGAAGCTAAAGCATTACTTTCGCATGGATTTGAAGCTAATCCTTCTACATCGCGTTAATTTGAAGCTACATCATGTGTTTCGCATGGATTTGAAGCAAACTCGTTTATTTCGCCAGCATTTGAAACTATATCACTTATATCGCAAGTATTTGAAGCTAAATCATTTGTTTCGCACGGATTTGAAGCAAACTCGTTTATTCGCCTGCATTTGAAGCTACATCACTTATATCGCAAGTATTTGAAGCTAAAGCATTTCTTTCGCATGGATTTGAAGCTAAGCCTTCTACATCGCAATGATTTGATGCTACAACATGTGTTCCGCAAGGATTTGAAGTCAACTCGTTTATTTCGCCAGAATTTGAAGCTATATCACTTATATCGCAAGTATTTGATGCTAAATCATTTGTTTCGCATGGATTTGAAGCTAAACCTTCTACATCGCATTAATTTGAAGCTACAACATGTGTTTCGCATGGATTTGAAGCCAACTCGTTTATTTCGCCAGCATTTGAAGCTATATCACTTATATCGCAAGTATTTGTAGCTAAATCATTTGTTTCGCATGGATTTGTAGCTAAACATTCTACATAGCATTGATTTGAATCTACATCATGTGTTCCGCAAGGATTTGAAGCTAACTCGTTTATTTGGCCTGCATTTGAAGCTACATCACTTATATCGCAAGTATTTGAAGCTAAAGCATTTCTTTCGCATGGATTTGAAGCTAAGCCTTCTACATCGCAATGATTTGATGCTACAACATGTGTTCCGCAAGGATTTGAAGTCAACTCGTTTATTTCGCCAGCATTTGAAGCTATATCACTTATATCGCAAGTATTTGAAGTTAAAGCATTTCTTCCGCTTGGATTTGAAGCTAAACCTTCTACATCGCATTCATTTGATGCTACAACATGTGTTTCGCATGGATTTGAAGCCAACTCGTTTATTTCGCCTGCATTTGAAGCTATATCACTTATATCGCAAGTATTTGAAGCTAAAGCATTTCTTTCGCATGGATTTGAAGCTAAGCTTTCTTCATCGGATTGATTTGATGCTACAACATGTGTTTCGCATGGATTTGAAGCCAACTCGTTTATGTCGCCAGCATTTGAAGCTATATCACTTACATCGCAAGTATTTGTAGCTAAATCATTTGTTTCGCATGGATTTGAAGCTAAACCTTCCACATCGCATTAATTTCATGCTACATCGTGGTTTTCGCATGGGTTTGAAGCTATCTCGTTTATTTCGTCAGCATTTGAAGCTATATCACTTATATCGCAAGTATTTGAAGCTAAATCATTTGTTTCGCATGGATTACAAGCCAAACCTTCTACATCGCATTGATTTGAAGCTACATCAATTGTTTCGCTTGGATTTCAAGCCAAACTTTCTACATCGCATTGATTTGAAGCTACATCATGTGTTCCGCATGGATTTGAAGCTAAATCGTTTTTTTCGCCAGCATTTGAAGCTATATCACTTATATCGCAAGTATTTGTAGCTAAATCATTTGTTTCGAATGGATTTGAAGCTAATCCTTCTACATCGCGTTAATTTGAAGCTACATCATGTGTTTCGCATGGATTTGAAGCTAACTCGTTTATTTCGCCAGCATTTGAAGCTATATCACTTGTATCGCAAGTATTTGTAGCTAAATCATTTGTTACGCATGGATTTGAAGCTAAACCTTACACATCGCGTTGATTTGAAGCAACATCATGTATTCCGCATGGATTTGAAGCTAACTCATTTATTTCGCCTGCATTTGAATCTACATCACTTATATCGCAAGTATTTGAAGCTAAAGCTTTTCTTTCGCATGGATTTGAAGTTAGACCTTCTACATCGCTTTGATTTGATGCTACAACATGTGTTT
Source organism: Megalopta genalis (assembly GCF_051020955.1). NCBI lineage: Eukaryota > Metazoa > Arthropoda > Insecta > Hymenoptera > Halictidae > Megalopta > Megalopta genalis. The sequence continues at coordinate 46,937 of NW_027477397.1, forward strand.
CGCATGGATTTGATGCCAACTCGTTTATTTCGCCAGCATTTGAAGCTATATCACTTATGTCGCATGTATTTGAATCTGAATCATTTGATTCGCATGCATTTGAATCTAAACCTTCTACATAGCACTGATTTGAAGCTACATCATGTGATTCGCATGGATTTGAAGCTAACTCGATTATTTCGCCAGCATTTGATACTAGACAACTTATATCGCAAGTATTTGATGCTAAATCATTTGTTTCGCATTGATTTGAAGCTAAACCTTATACATCGCATTGATTTGATGCTACAGCATGTGTTTCGCATGGATTTGAAGCAAACTCGTTTATTTCGCCAGCATTTGAAACTATATCACTTATATCGCAAGTATTTGAAGCTAAATCATTTGTTTCGCACGGATTTGAAGCAAACTCGTTTATTCGCCTGCATTTGAAGCTACATCACTTATATCGCAAGTATTTGAAGCTAAAGCATTTCTTTCGCATGGATTTGAAGCTAAGCCTTCTACATCGCAATGATTTGATGCTACAACATGTGTTCCGCAAGGATTTGAAGTCAACTCGTTTATTTCGCCAGAATTTGAAGCTATATCACTTATATCGCAAGTATTTGATGCTAAATCATTTGTTTCGCATGGATTTGAAGCTAAACCTTCTACATCGCATTAATTTGAAGCTACAACATGTGTTTCGCATGGATTTGAAGCCAACTCGTTTATTTCGCCAGCATTTGAAGCTATATCACTTATATCGCAAGTATTTGTAGCTAAATCATTTGTTTCGCATGGATTTGTAGCTAAACATTCTACATAGCATTGATTTGAATCTACATCATGTGTTCCGCAAGGATTTGAAGCTAACTCGTTTATTTGGCCTGCATTTGAAGCTACATCACTTATATCGCAAGTATTTGAAGCTAAAGCATTTCTTTCGCATGGATTTGAAGCTAAGCCTTCTACATCGCAATGATTTGATGCTACAACATGTGTTCCGCAAGGATTTGAAGTCAACTCGTTTATTTCGCCAGCATTTGAAGCTATATCACTTATATCGCAAGTATTTGAAGTTAAAGCATTTCTTCCGCTTGGATTTGAAGCTAAACCTTCTACATCGCATTCATTTGATGCTACAACATGTGTTTCGCATGGATTTGAAGCCAACTCGTTTATTTCGCCTGCATTTGAAGCTATATCACTTATATCGCAAGTATTTGAAGCTAAAGCATTTCTTTCGCATGGATTTGAAGCTAAGCTTTCTTCATCGGATTGATTTGATGCTACAACATGTGTTTCGCATGGATTTGAAGCCAACTCGTTTATGTCGCCAGCATTTGAAGCTATATCACTTACATCGCAAGTATTTGTAGCTAAATCATTTGTTTCGCATGGATTTGAAGCTAAACCTTCCACATCGCATTAATTTCATGCTACATCGTGGTTTTCGCATGGGTTTGAAGCTATCTCGTTTATTTCGTCAGCATTTGAAGCTATATCACTTATATCGCAAGTATTTGAAGCTAAATCATTTGTTTCGCATGGATTACAAGCCAAACCTTCTACATCGCATTGATTTGAAGCTACATCAATTGTTTCGCTTGGATTTCAAGCCAAACTTTCTACATCGCATTGATTTGAAGCTACATCATGTGTTCCGCATGGATTTGAAGCTAAATCGTTTTTTTCGCCAGCATTTGAAGCTATATCACTTATATCGCAAGTATTTGTAGCTAAATCATTTGTTTCGAATGGATTTGAAGCTAATCCTTCTACATCGCGTTAATTTGAAGCTACATCATGTGTTTCGCATGGATTTGAAGCTAACTCGTTTATTTCGCCAGCATTTGAAGCTATATCACTTGTATCGCAAGTATTTGTAGCTAAATCATTTGTTACGCATGGATTTGAAGCTAAACCTTACACATCGCGTTGATTTGAAGCAACATCATGTATTCCGCATGGATTTGAAGCTAACTCATTTATTTCGCCTGCATTTGAATCTACATCACTTATATCGCAAGTATTTGAAGCTAAAGCTTTTCTTTCGCATGGATTTGAAGTTAGACCTTCTACATCGCTTTGATTTGATGCTACAACATGTGTTTCGCATGGATTTGATGCCAACTCGTTTATTTCGCCAGCATTTGAAGCTATATCACTTATGTCGCATGTATTTGAATCTGAATCATTTGATTCGCATGCATTTGAATCTAAACCTTCTACATAGCACTGATTTGAAGCTACATCATGTGATTCGCATGGATTTGAAGCTAACTCGATTATTTCGCCAGCATTTGATACTAGACAACTTATATCGCAAGTATTTGATGCTAAATCATTTGTTTCGCATTGATTTGAAGCTAAACCTTATACATCGCATTGATTTGATGCTACAGCATGTGTTTCGCATGGATTTGAAGCCCACTCGTTTTTTTCGCCAGCATTTGAAGCTATATCACTTACATCGCAAGTATTTGTAGCTAAATCATTTGTTTTGCATGGATTGGAAGCTAAACCTTCCACATCGCATTAATTTCAAGCTACATCGTGGTTTTCGCATGGGTTTGAAGCTATCTCGTTTATTTCGTCAGCATTTGAAGCTATATCACTTATATCGCAAGTATTTGAAGCTAAATCATTTGTTTCGCATGGATTTCAAGCCAAACCTTCTACATCGCATTGATTTGAAGCTACATCAATTGTTTCGCATGGATTTCAAGCCAAACCTTCTACATCGCATTGATTTGAAGCTACATCATTTGTTCCGCATGGATTTGAAGCTACATCGTTTACTTCGCCTGCATTTGAAGCTATGACTTATATCGCAAGTATTTGAAGCTAAATGATTTGTTTCGCATGGATTTGATTCTAAACCATCTTCATCGCATTGATTTGAAGCTACATCATGTGTTTTGCAGGGTTTTGAAGCAAACTCGTTTATTCGCCTGCATTTGAAGATACATCACTTATATCGCAAGTATTTAAAGCTAAAGCATTTCTTTCGCATGGATTTGAAGCTAAGCCTTCTACATCGCAATGATTTGATGCTACAACATGTGTTTCGCAAGGATTTGAAGCAAACTCGTTTATTTCGCCGGCATTTGAAACTATATCACTTATATCGCAAGTATTTGAAGCTAAATCATTTGTTTCGCATGGATTTGTAGCTAAACCTTCTACATAGCATTGATTTGAATCTACATCATGTGTTCCGCATGGATTTGAAGCTAACTCGATTATTTCGCCAGCATTTGATACTAGACAACTTATATCGCAAGTATTTGATGCTAAATCATTTGTTTCGCATGGATTTGAAGCTAAACCTTATACATCGCATTGATTTGATGCTACAGCATGTGTTTCGCAGGGATTTGAAGCAAACTCGTTTATTCGCCTGCATTTGAAGATACATCACTTATATCGCAAGTATTTAAAGCTAAAGCATTTCTTTCGCATGGATTTGAAGCTAATCCTTCTAAATCGCAATGATTTGATGCTACAACATGTGTTTCGCAAGGATTTGAAGCCAACTCGTTTATTTCGCCAGCATTTGAAACTATATCACTTATATCGCAAGTATTTGAAGCTAAATCATTTGTTTCGCACGGATTTGAAGCAAACTCGTTTATTCGCCTGCATTTGAAGCTACATCACTTATATCGCAAGTATTTGAAGCTAAAGCATTTCTTTCGCATGGATTAGAAGCTAAGCCTTCTACATCGCAATGATTTGATGCTACAACATGTGTTCCGCAAGGATTTGAAGTCAACTCGTTTATTTCGCCAGAATTTGAAGCTATATCACTTATATCGCAAGTATTTGATGCTAAATCATTTGTTTCGCATGGATTTGAAGCTAAACCTTCTACATCGCATTAATTTGAAGCTACATCATGTGTTTCGCATGGATTTGAAGCTAACTCGTTTATTTCGCCAGGATTTGAAGCTATATCACTTGTATCGCAAGTATTTGTAGCTAAATCATTTGTTACGCATGGATTTGAAGCTAAACCTTATACATCGCGTTGATTTGAAGCAACATCATGTATTCCGCATGGATTTGAAGCTAACTCGTTTATTTCGCCTGCATTTGAATCTACATCACTTATATCGCAAGTATTTGAAGCTAAAGCATTTCTTTCGCATGGATTTGAAGCTAAACCTTCTACATCGCTTTGATTTGATGCTACAACATGTGTTTCGCATGGATTTGAAGCTAAATCGTTTATTTCGCCTGCATTTGAAGCTATGACTTATATCGCAAGTATTTGAAGCTAAATGATTTGTTTCGCATGGATTTGATTCTAAACCATAATCATCGCATTGATTTGAAGCTACATCATGTGTTTCGCAGGGATTTGAAGCAAACTCGTTTATTCGCCTGCATTTGAAGATACATCACTTATATCGCAAGTATTTAAAGCTAAAGCATTTCTTTCGCATGGATTTGAAGCTAATCCTTCTAAATCGCAATGATTTGATGCTACAACATGTGTTTCGCAAGGATTTGAAGCCAACTCGTTTATTTCGCCAGCATTTGAAACTATATCACTTATATCGCAAGTATTTGAAGCTAAATCATTTGTTTCGCACGGATTTGAAGCAAACTCGTTTATTCGCCTGCATTTGAAGCTACATCACTTATATCGCAAGTATTTGAAGCTAAAGCATTTCTTTCGCATGGATTTGAAGCTAAGCTTTCTTCATCGCATTGATTTGATGCTACAACATGTGTTTCGCATGGATTTGAAGCCAACTCGTTTATGTCGCCAGCATTTGAAGCTATATCACTTATATCGCAAGTATTTGAAGCTAAAGCATTTCTTTCGCATGGATTTGAAGCTAAGCTTTCTTCATCGCATTGATTTGATGCTACAACATGTGTTTCGCATGGATTTGAAGCCAACTCGTTTATGTCGCCAGCATTTGAAGCTATATCACTTACATCGCAAGTATTTGTAGCTAAATCATTTGTTTCGCATGGATTTGAAGCTAAACCTTCCACATCGCATTAATTTCATGCTACATCGTGGTTTTCGCATGGGTTTGAAGCTATCTCGTTTATTTCGTCAGCATTTGAAGCTATATCACTTATATCGCAAGTATTTGAAGCTAAATCATTTGTTTCGCATGGATTACAAGCCAAACCTTCTACATCGCATTGATTTGAAGCTACATCAATTGTTTCGCTTGGATTTCAAGCCAAACTTTCTACATCGCATTGATTTGAAGCTACATCATGTGTTCCGCATGGATTTGAAGCTAAATCGTTTTTTTCGCCAGCATTTGAAGCTATATCACTTATATCGCAAGTATTTGTAGCTAAATCATTTGTTTCGAATGGATTTGAAGCTAATCCTTCTACATCGCGTTAATTTGAAGCTACATCATGTGTTTCGCATGGATTTGAAGCTAACTCGTTTATTTCGCCAGCATTTGAAGCTATATCACTTGTATCGCAAGTATTTGTAGCTAAATCATTTGTTACGCATGGATTTGAAGCTAAACCTTACACATCGCGTTGATTTGAAGCAACATCATGTATTCCGCATGGATTTGATGCCAACTCGTTTATTTCGCCAGCATTTGAAGCTATATCACTTATGTCGCATGTATTTGAATCTGAATCATTTGATTCGCATGCATTTGAATCTAAACCTTCTACATAGCACTGATTTGAAGCTACATCATGTGATTCGCATGGATTTGAAGCTAACTCGATTATTTCGCCAGCATTTGATACTAGACAACTTATATCGCAAGTATTTGATGCTAAATCATTTGTTTCGCATGGATTTGAAGCTAAACCTTATACATCGCATTGATTTGATGCTACAGCATGTGTTTCGCATGGATTTGAAGCCCACTCGTTTTTTTCGCCAGCATTTGTAGCTATATCACTTACATCGCAAGTATTTGTAGCTAAATCATTTGTTTTGCATGGATTGGAAGCTAAACCTTCCACATCGCATTAATTTCAAGCTACATCGTGGTTTTCGCATGGGTTTGAAGCTATCTCGTTTATTTCGCCAGCATTTGAAGCTATATCACTTATGTCGCATGTATTTGAATCTGAATCATTTGATTCGCATGCATTTGAATCTAAACCTTCTACATAGCACTGATTTGAAGCTACATCATGTGATTCGCATGGATTTGAAGCTAACTCGATTATTTCGCCAGCATTTGATACTAGACAACTTATATCGCAAGTATTTGATGCTAAATCATTTGTTTCGCATGGATTTGAAGCTAAACCTTATACATCGCATTGATTTGATGCTACAGCATGTGTTTCGCATGGATTTGAAGCCCACTCGTTTTTTTCGCCAGCATTTGAAGCTATATCACTTACATCGCAAGTATTTGTAGCTAAATCATTTGTTTTGCATGGATTGGAAGCTAAACCTTCCACATCGCATTAATTTCAAGCTACATCGTGGTTTTCGCATGGGTTTGAAGCTATCTCGTTTATTTCGTCAGCATTTGAAGCTATATCACTTATATCGCAAGTATTTGAAGCTAAATCATTTGTTTCGCATGGATTTCAAGCCAAACCTTCTACATCGCATTGATTTGAAGCTACATCAATTGTTTCTCATGGATTTCAAGCCAAACCTTCTACATCGCATTGATTTGAAGCTACATCATTTGTTCCGCATGGATTTGAAGCTAAATCGTTTATTTCGCCTGCATTTGAAGCTATGACTTATATCGCAAGTATTTGAAGCTAAATGATTTGTTTCGCATGGATTTGATTCTAAACCATCTTCATCGCATTGATTTGAAGCTACATCATGTGTTTTGCAGGGTTTTGAAGCAAACTCGTTTATTCGCCTGCATTTGACGATACATCACTTATATCGCAAGTATTTAAAGCTAAAGCATTTCTTTCGCATGGATTTGAAGCTAAGCCTTCTACATCGCAATGATTTGATGCTACAACATGTGTTTCGCAAGGATTTGAAGCAAACTCGTTTATTTCGCCAGCATTTGAAACTATATCACTTATATCGCAAGTATTTGAAGCTAAATCATTTGTTTCGCATGGATTTGTAGCTAAACCTTCTACATAGCATTGATTTGAATCTACATCATGTGTTCCGCATGGATTTGAAGCTAACTCGATTATTTCGCCAGCATTTGATACTAGACAACTTATATCGCAAGTATTTGATGCTAAATCATTTGTTTCGCATGGATTTGAAGCTAAACCTTATACATCGCATTGATTTGATGCTACAGCATGTGTTTCGCATGGATTTGAAGCCCACTCGTTTTTTTCGCCAGCATTTGAAGCTATATCACTTACATCGCAAGTATTTGTAGCTAAATCATTTGTTTTGCATGGATTGGAAGCTAAACCTTCCACATCGCATTAATTTCAAGCTACATCGTGGTTTTCGCATGGGTTTGAAGCTATCTCGTTTATTTCGTCAGCATTTGAAGCTATATCACTTATATCGCAAGTATTTGAAGCTAAATCATTTTTTTCGCATGGATTTCAAGCCAAACCTTCTACATCGCATTGATTTGAAGCTACATAAATTGTTTCGCATGGATTTCAAGCCAAACCTTCTACATCGCATTGATTTGAAGCTACATCATGTGTTTCGCATGGATTTGAAGCTTACTCGATTATTTCGCCAGCAGTTGATGCTAGACAACTTATATCGCAAGTATTTGAAGTTAAATCGCTTGCTACACATGGATCTGAAGACAAACCTTCTACATCGCATTGATTTGAATCTACATCATTGGTTTCGCATGGAGTTGAAGCTAACTCGATTATTTCGCCAGAATTTGAAGCTATATCACTTATATCGCAAGTATTTGAAGCTAAATCATTTGTTTCGTATGGACTTGAAGATAAACCTTCTACATCGCATTGATTTGAAGCTAAATCATGTTTTCCGCATGGATTTGAAGCTAACTCGTTTATTTCGCCTGCATTTGAAGCTATATCACTTATATCGCAAGTATTTGAAGCTAAATCATTTGATTCGCATGGATTTGAAGCTAAACCATGTGTTTCGCATGAATTTGAAGCTAGATTATGTGATTCGCATGGATTTGAAGCTAAAGCGTTTGTTTCGCCTGCATTTGAAGCTATATCACTTAAATCACAAGTATTTGAATCAAAATCATTTGTTTAATATGGATTTGATTCTAAACCATCTACATCGCATTGATTTGAAGCTACATCATGTGTTTCGCATGGATTTGAAGCTAACACGATTATTTCGCCAGCATTTGAAACTATATCACTTATATCGCAAGTATTTGAAGCTACATCATGTGTTTCGCATGGATTTGAAGCTAACTCGATTATTTCGCCAGCATTTGAAACTATATCACTTATATCGCAAGTATTTGAAGCTAAATCATTTGTTTCGCATGGATTTGAAACTAAATAATCTACATCGCATTGATTTGAATCTACATCATGTGTTTCGCATGGATTTGAAGCTAACTCGTTTATTTCACCAGCATTTGAAGCTATATCACTTATATCGCAAGTATTTGAAACTAAATCATTTGTTTCGCATGGATTTGAAGCTAAGCCTTCTACATCGCAATGATTTGATGCTACAACATGTGTTCCGCAAGGATTTGAAGTCAACTCGTTTATTTCGCCAGCATTTGAAGCTATATCACTTATATCGCAAGTATTTGAAGTTAAAGCATTTCTTTCGCTTGGATTTGAAGCTAAACCTTCTACATCGCATTCATTTGATGCTACAACATGTGTTTCGCATGGATTTGAAGCCAACTCGTTTATTTCGCCAGCATTTGAAGCTATATCACTTATATCGCAAGTCTTTGAAGCTAAAGCATTTCATTCGCATGATTTGAAGCTAAGCTTTCTTCATCGCATTGATTTGATGCTACAACATGTGTTTCGCATGGATTGAAGCCAACTCGTTTATGTCGCCAGCATTTGAAGCTATATCACTTACATCGCAAGTATTTGTAGCTAAATCATTTGTTTCGCATGGATTTGAAGCTAAACCTTCCACATCGCATTAATTTCATGCTACATCGTGGTTTTCGCATGGGTTTGAAGCTATCTCGTTTATTTCGTCAGCATTTGAAGCTATATCACTTATATCGCAAGTATTTGAAGCTAAATCATTTGTTTCGCATGGATTACAAGCCAAACCTTCTACATCGCATTGATTTGAAGCTACATCAATTGTTTCGCTTGGATTTCAAGCCAAACTTTCTACATCGCATTGATTTGAAGCTACATCATGTGTTCCGCATGGATTTGAAGCTAAATCATTTGTTTCGTATGGACTTGAAGATAAACCTTCTACATCGCATTGATTTGAAGCTAAATCATGTTTTCCGCATGGATTTGAAGCTAACTCGTTTATTTCGCCTGCATTTGAAGCTATATCACTTATATCGCAAGTATTTGAAGCTAAATCATTTGATTCGCATGGATTTGAAGCTAAACCATGTGTTTCGCATGAATTTGAAGCTAGATTATGTGATTCGCATGGATTTGAAGCTAAAGCGTTTGTTTCGCCTGCATTTGAAGCTATATCACTTAAATCACAAGTATTTGAATCAAAATCATTTGTTTAATATGGATTTGATTCTAAACCATCTACATCGCATTGATTTGAAGCTACATCATGTGTTTCGCATGGATTTGAAGCTAACACGATTATTTCGCCAGCATTTGAAACTATATCACTTATATCGCAAGTATTTGAAGCTACATCATGTGTTCCGCATGGATTTGAAGCTAACTCGATTATTTCGCCAGCATTTGAAACTATATCACTTATATCGCAAGTATTTGAAGCTAAATCATTTGTTTCGCATGGATTTGAAACTAAATAATCTACATCGCATTGATTTGAATCTACATCATGTGTTTCGCATGGATTTGAAGCTAACTCGTTTATTTCACCAGCATTTGAAGCTATATCACTTATATCGCAAGTATTTGAAACTAAATCATTTGTTTCGCATGGATTTGAAGCTAAGCCTTCTACATCGCAATGATTTGATGCTACAACATGTGTTCCGCAAGGATTTGAAGTCAACTCGTTTATTCGCCAGCATTTGAAGCTATATCACTTATATCGCAAGTATTTGAAGTTAAAGCATTTCTTTCGCTTGGATTTGAAGCTAAACCTTCTACATCGCATTCATTTGATGCTACAACATGTGTTTCGCATGGATTTGAAGCCAACTCGTTTATTTCGCCAGCATTTGAAGCTATATCACTTATATCGCAAGTCTTTGAAGCTAAAGCATTTCATTCGCATGGATTTGAAGCTAAGCTTTCTTCATCGCATTGATTTGATGCTACAACATGTGTTTCGCATGGATTTGAAGCCAACTCGTTTATGTCGCCAGCATTTGAAGCTATATCACTTACATCGCAAGTATTTGTAGCTAAATCATTTGTTTCGCATGGATTTGAAGCTAAACCTTCCACATCGCATTAATTTCATGCTACATCGTGGTTTTCGCATGGGTTTGAAGCTATCTCGTTTATTTCGTCAGCATTTGAAGCTATATCACTTATATCGCAAGTATTTGAAGCTAAATCATTTGTTTCGCATGGATTACAAGCCAAACCTTCTACATCGCATTGATTTGAAGCTACATCAATTGTTTCGCTTGGATTTCAAGCCAAACTTTCTACATCGCATTGATTTGAAGCTACATCATGTGTTCCGCATGGATTTGAAGCTAAATCGTTTTTTTCGCCAGCATTTGAAGCTATATCACTTATATCGCAAGTATTTGTAGCTAAATCATTTGTTTCGAATGGATTTGAAGCTAATCCTTCTACATCGCGTTAATTTGAAGCTACATCATGTGTTTCGCATGGATTTGAAGCTAACTCGTTTATTTCGCCAGCATTTGAAGCTATATCACTTGTATCGCAAGTATTTGTAGCTAAATCATTTGTTACGCATGGATTTGAAGCTAAACCTTACACATCGCGTTGATTTGAAGCAACATCATGTATTCCGCATGGATTTGATGCCAACTCATTTATTTCGCCAGCATTTGAAGCTATATCACTTATGTCGCATGTATTTGAATCTGAATCATTTGATTCGCATGCATTTGAATCTAAACCTTCTACATAGCACTGATTTGAAGCTACATCATGTGATTCGCATGGATTTGAAGCTAACTCGATTATTTCGCCAGCATTTGATACTAGACAACTTATATCGCAAGTATTTGATGCTAAATCATTGTTTCGCATGGATTTGAAGCTAAACCTTATACATCGCATTGATTTGATGCTACAGCATGTGTTTCGCATGGATTTGAAGCCCACTCGTTTTTTTCGCCAGCATTTGAAGCTATATCACTTACATCGCAAGTATTTGTAGCTAAATCATTTGTTTTGCATGGATTGGAAGCTAAACCTTCCACATCGCATTAATTTCAAGCTACATCGTGGTTTCCGCATGGGTTTGAAGCTATCTCGTTTATTTCGCCAGCATTTGAAGCTATATCACTTATGTCGCATGTATTTGAATCTGAATCATTTGATTCGCATGCATTTGAATCTAAACCTTCTACATAGCACTGATTTGAAGCTACATCATGTGATTCGCATGGATTATTGAAGCTAACTCGATTATTTCGCCAGCATTTGATACTAGACAACTTATATCGCAAGTATTTGATGCTAAATCATTTGTTTCGCATGGATTTGAAGCTAAACCTTATACATCGCATTGATTTGATGCTACAGCATGTTTTTCGCATGGATTTGAAGCCCACTCGTTTTTTTCGCCAGCATTTGAAGCTATATCACTTACATCGCAAGTATTTGTAGCTAAATCATTTGTTTTGCATGGATTGGAAGCTAAACCTTCCACATCGCATTAATTTCAAGCTACATCGTGGTTTTCGCATGGGTTTGAAGCTATCTCGTTTATTTCGTCAGCATTTGAAGCTATATCACTTATATCGCAAGTATTTGAAGCTAAATCATTTGTTTCGCATGGATTTCAAGCCAAACCTTCTACATCGCATTGATTTGAAGCTACATCAATTGTTTCGCATGGATTTCAAGCCAAACCTTCTACATCGCATTGATTTGAAGCTACATCATTTGTTCCGCATGGATTTGAAGCTAAATCGTTTATTTCGCCTGCATTTGAAGCTATGACTTATATCGCAAGTATTTGAAGCTAAATGATTTGTTTCGCATGGATTTGATTCTAAACCATCTTCATCGCATTGATTTGAAGCTACATCATGTGTTTTGCAGGGTTTTGAAGCAAACTCGTTTATTCGCCTGCATTTGAAGATACATCACTTATATCGCAAGTATTTAAAGCTAAAGCATTTCTTTCGCATGGATTTGAAGCTAAGCCTTCTACATGGCAATGATTTGATGCTACAACATGTGTTTCGCAAGGATTTGAAGCAAACTCGTTTATTTCGCCAGCATTTGAAACTATATCACTTATATCGCAAGTATTTGAAGCTAAATCATTTGTTTCGCATGGATTTGTAGCTAAACCTTCTACATAGCATTGATTTGAATCTACATCATGTGTTCCGCATGGATTTGAAGCTAACTCGATTGTTTCGCCAGCATTTGATACTAGACAACTTATATCGCAAGTATTTGATGCTAAATCATTTGTTTCGCATGGATTTGAAGCTAAACCTTATACATCGCATTGATTTGATGCTACAGCATGTGTTTCGCATGGATTTGAAGCCCACTCGTTTTTTCGCCAGCATTTGAAGCTATATCACTTACATCGCAAGTATTTGTAGCTAAATCATTTGTTTGCATGGATTGGAAGCTAAACCTTCCACATCGCATTAATTTCAAGCTACATCGTGGTTTTCGCATGGGCTTGAAGCTATCTCGTTTATTTCGTCAGCATTTGAAGCTATATCACTTATATCGCAAGTATTTGAAGCTAAATCATTTGTTTCGCATGGATTTCAAGCCAAACCTTCTACATCGCATTGATTTGAAGCTACATCAATTGTTTCGCATGGATTTCAAGCCAAACCTTCTACATCGCATTGATTTGAAGCTACATCATTGGTTTCGCATGGAGTTGCAGCTAACTCGATTATTTCGCCAGAATTTGAAGCTATATCACTTATATCGCAAGTATTTGAAGCTAAATCATTTGTTTCGCATGGATTTGAAACTAAATAATCTACATCGCATTGATTTGAATCTAAATCATGTGTTTCGCATGGATTTGAAGCTAACTCGTTTATTTCACCAGCATTTGAAGCTATATCACTTATATCGCAAGTATTTGAAACTAAATCATTTGTTTCGCATGAATTTGAAGCTAAATCATGTGTTTCGCATGAATTTGAAGCTAAACTATGTCATTCGCATGGATTTGAAGCTAAAGCGTTTGTTTCGCATGCATTTGAAGCTATATCACTTAAATCACAAGTATTTGAATCAAAATCATTTATTTAACATGGATTTGAAACTAATCCTTCTACATCGCTTAGATTTGAACCTACGTCATATGTTTCGCATGGATTTGAAGCTAACTCGTTTATTTCGCCAGCATTTGAAACTATATCACTTATATCGCAAGTATTTGAAGCTAAATCATTTGTTTCGCATGGATTTGTAACTAAATAATCTACATCGCATTGATTTGAATCTACATCATGTGTTTCGCATGGATTTGAAGCTAACACGTTTATTTCACCAGCATTTGAAGCTATATCACTTATATCGCAAGTATTTGAAGCTAAATCATTTGTTTTGCATGGATTTCAAGCCAAACCTTCTACATCGCATTGATTTGAAGCTACATCAATTGTTTCGCATGGATTTCAAGCCAAACCTTCTACATCGCATTGATTTGAAGCTACATCATGTGTTTCGCATGGATTTGAAGCTTACACGATTATTTCGCCAGCAGTTGATGCTAGACAACTTATATCGCAAGTATTTGAAGTTAAATCGCTTGCTACACATGGATCTGAAGTCAAACCTTCTACATCGCATTGATTTGAATCTACATCATTGGTTTCGCATGGAGTTGAAGCTAACTCGATTATTTCGCCAGAATTTGAATCTATATCACTTATATCGCAAGTATTTGAAGCTAAATCATTTGTTTCGTATGGATTTGAAGATAAACCTTCTACATCGCATTGATTTGAAGCTAAATCATGTTTTCCGCATGGATTTGAAGCTAACTCGTTTATTTCGCCTGCATTTGAAGCTATATCACTTATATCGCAAGTATTTGAAGCTAAATCATTTGATTCGCATGGATTTGAAGCTAAACCATGTGTTTCGCATGAATTTGAAGCTAGATTATGTGATTCGCATGGATTTGAAGCTAAAGCGTTTGTTTCGCCTGCATTTGAAGCTATATCACTTAAATCACAAGTATTTGAATCAAAATCATTTGTTTAATATGGATTTGATTCTAAACCATCTACATCGCATTGATTTGAAGCTACATCATGTGTTTCGCATGGATTTGAAGCTAACACGATTATTTCGCCAGCATTTGAAACTATATCACTTATATCGCAAGTATTTGAAGCTACATCATGTGTTTCGCATGGATTTGAATCTAACTCGATTATTTCGCCAGCATTTGAAACTATATCACTTATATCGCAAGTATTTGAAGCTAAATCATTTGTTTCGCATGGATTTGAAACTAAATAATCTACATCGCATTGATTTGAATCTACATCATGTGTTTCGCATGGATTTGAAGCTAACTCGTTTATTTCACCAGCATTTGAAGCTATATCACTTATATCGCAAGTATTTGAAACTAAATCATTTGTTTCGCATGAATTTGAAGCTAAATCATGTGTTTCGCATGAATTTGAAGCTAAACTATGTCATTCGCATGGATTTGAAGCTAAAGCGTTTGTTTCGCATGCATTGGAAGCTATATCACTTATATCGCAAGTATTTGAAGCCAAATCGTTTGTTTCGAATGGATCTGAAGCCAAACCTTCTACATCGCATTGATTTGAAGCTACATCATGTGTTTCGCATGGATTTGAAGCTAACACGATTATTTCGCCAGCATTTGAAACTATATCACTTATATCGCAAGTATTTGAAGCTACATCATGTGTTTCGCATGGATTTGAAGCTAACTCGATTATCTCGCCAGTATTTGAAACTATATCACTTATATCGCAAGTATTTGAACCTAAATAATTTGTTTCGCCTGCATTTGAAGCTATACCATCTACATCGCATTGATTTGAAGCTACATCATGTGTTTCGCATGGATTTGAAGGTAACTCGTTTATTTCGCCAGCATTTGAAGCTATATCACATATATCGCAAGTATTTGAATCTAAATCATTTGTTTCGCATGGAGTTGAAGCTAAACCTTATACATCGCATTGATTTGACGCAACATCATGTGTTTCGCATCGATTTGAAGCTAATCCTTCTACATGGCATTGATTTGAAGCTACATCATGTGTTTCGCATGGATTTGAAGCTAAACCTTATACATCGCATTGATTTGAAGCTATATCATGTGTTTCGCATGGAATTAAAGGTAATTCATTTATTTCGCCAGCATTTGAAGCTATATCACTTATATCGCAAGTATTTGAAGCTAAATCATTTGTTTCGCATGGATTTGAAGCTAAACCTTTTACATCGCATTGATTTGAAGCTACAACATGTGTTTCGCATGGATTTGATGCTAATCTTTCTACATCGCATTGATTTGAACCTACATCATGTGTTTCGCATGGATTGAAGCTAATTCGTTTATTTCGCCAGCATTTGAAGCTATATCACTTATATCGCAAGTAATTGAAGCTAAATCATTTGTTTCGCATGGATTTGAAGCTAAACCTTCTACATCGCATTGATTTGAAGCTACATCATGTGTCTCGCATGGATTTGAAGCTAACTCGATTATTTCGCAACAATTTGAAGCTATATCACTTATATCGCAAGTAATTGAAGCTAAATCATTTGTTTCGCATGGATTTGAATCTAAACAATCTACATCGCTTTGATATGGAGGTATGTCATGTGTTTCGCATTGATTTGAAGCTAACTCGTTCGTTTCGCCAGCATTTGAAGATATATCACCTATATCGCAAGTAATTGAAGCTAAATCATATGTTTCGCATGGATTTGATGCTAAACCTTATACATCGCATTGATTTGAAGCTATATCATGTGTCTCGCATGGATTTGAAGGTAACTCGTTTCTTTCGCCATCATTTGAAGCCATATCACTTATATCGCAAGTATTTGAAGCTAAATCATTTGTTTCGCATGGATTTGAAGCTAAACAATCTACATCGCATTGATTTGAAGCTACATCATGTGTTTCGCATGGATTTGATGCTAATATTTCTACATCGCATTGATTTGAACCTACATCATGTGTTTGGCATGGATTTGAAGCTAACTCGTTTATTTCGCCAGCATTTGAAGCTATATCACTTATATCGCAAGTAATTGAAGCTAAATCATTTGTTTCGCACGGATTTGAAGCTAAACCTTATACATCGCATTGATTTGAAGCTACATCATGTGTTCCGCATGGATTTGAAGCTAACTCGTTTATTTCGCCTGCATTTGAAGCTATATCACTTATATCGCAAGTATTTGAAGCTAAATCATTTGATTCGAATGGATTTGAAGCTAAACCATGTGTTTCGCATGAATTTGAAGCTAGATTATGTGATTCGCATGGATTTGCAGCTAAAGCGTTCGTTTCGCCTGCATTTGAAGCTATATCACTTAAATCACAAGTATGTGAGTCAAAATCATT
This sequence comes from Megalopta genalis, assembly GCF_051020955.1. Taxonomy (NCBI): domain Eukaryota; kingdom Metazoa; phylum Arthropoda; class Insecta; order Hymenoptera; family Halictidae; genus Megalopta; species Megalopta genalis. The sequence goes on from NW_027477397.1 coordinate 63,711, forward strand.
TGTTTAACATGGATTTGATTCTAAACCATCTACATCGCATTGATTTGAAGCTACATCATGTGTTTCGCATGGATTTGAAGCTAACACGATTATTTCGCCAGCATTTGAAACTATATCCCTTATATCGCAAGTATTTGAAGCTACAACATGTGTTTCGCATGGATTTGAAGCTAACTCGATTATTTCGCCAGCATTTGAAACTATATCACTTATATCGCAAGTATTTGAAGCTAAATCATTTGTTTCGCATGGATTTGAAACTAAATAATCTACATCGTATTGATTTGAATCTACATCATGTGTTTCGCATGGATTTGAAGCTAACTCGTTTATTTCGTCAGCATTTGAAGCTATATCACTTATATCGCAAGTATTTGAAACTAAATCATTTGTTTCGCATGAATTTGAAGCTAAATCATGTGTTTCGCATGAATTTGAAGCCAAACTATGTGATTCGCATGGATTTGAAGCTAAAGCGTTTGTTTCGCATGCATTTGAAGCTATATCACTTAAATCACAAGTATTTGAATCAAAATCATTTATTTAACATGGATTTGAAACTAATCCTTCTACATCGCTTAGATTTGAACCTACGTCATATGTTTCGCATGGATTTGAAGCTAACTCGTTTATTTCGCCAGCATTGGAAGCTATATCACTTATATTGCAAGTATTTGAAGCCAAATCATTTGTTTCGAATGGATCTGAAGCCAAACCTTCTACATCGCATTGATTTGAAGCTACATCATGTGTTTCGCATGGATTTGAAGCTAACACGATTATTTCGCCAGCATTTGAAACTATATCACTTATATCGCAAGTATTTGAAGCTACATCATGTGTTTCGCATGGATTTGAAGCTAACTCGATTATCTCGCCAGTATTTGAAACTATATCACTTATATCGCAAGTATTTGAACCTAAATAATTTGTTTCGCCTGCATTTGAAGCTATACCATCTACATCGCATTGATTTGAAGCTACATCATGCGTTTCGCATGGATTTGAAGGTAACTCGTTTATTTCGCCAGCATTTGAAGCTATATCACATATATCGCAAGTATTTGAATCTAAATCATTTGTTTCGCATGGAGTTGAAGCTAAACCTTATACATCGCATTGATTTGACGCAACATCATGTGTTTCGCATCGATTTGAAGCTAATCCTTCTACATGGCATTGATTTGAAGCTACATCATGTGTTTCGCATGGATTTGAAGCTAAACCTTATACATCGCATTGATTTGAAGCTATATCATGTGTTTCGCATGGAATTAAAGGTAATTAATTTATTTCGCCAGTATTTGAAGCTATATCACTTATATCGCAAGTATTTGAAGCTAAATCATTTGTTTCGCATGGATTTGAAGCTAAACCTTTTACATCGCATTGATTTGAAGCTACATCATGTGTTTCGCATGGATTTGATGCTAATCTTTCTACATCGCATTGATTTGAACCTACATCATGTGTTTCGCAAGGATTGAAGCTAATTCGTTTATTTCGCCAGCATTTGAAGCTATATCACTTATATCGCAAGTAATTGAAGCTAAATCATTTGTTTCGCATGGATTGAAGCTAAACCTTCTACATCGCATTGATTTGAAGCTACATCATGTGTCTCGCATGGATTTGAAGCTAACTCGATTATTTCGCAACAATTTGAAACGATATCACTTATATCGCAAGTATTTGAAGCTAAATCATTTGTTTCGCATGGATTTGAAGCTAAACCTTCTACATCTCATTGATTTGAAGCTACATCGTGTGTTTCGCATGGATTTGAAGCTATATCACTTATATCGCAAGTAATTGAAGCTAAATCATTTGTTTCGCATGGATTTGAAGCTAAATCATGTGTTTCGCATGAATTTGAAGCTAAACTATGTCATTCGCATGGATTTGAAGCTAAAGCGTTTGTTTCGCATGCATTTGAAGCTATATCACTTAAATCACAAGTATTTGAATCAAAATCATTTATTTAAAATGGATTTGAAACTAATCCTTCTACATCGCTTAGACTTGAACCTACGTCATATTTTTCGCATGGATTTGAAGCTAACTCGTTTATTTCGCCAGCATTGGAAGCTATATCACTTATAACGCAAGTATTTGAAGCTAAATCATTTGTTTCGCATGGATTTGAAGCTAAACCTTCTACATCTCATTGATTTGAAGCTACATCGTGTGTTTCGCATGGATTTGAAGCTAACGCGTTTGTTTCGCCTGCATTTGAAGCTATATCACTTATATCGCAAGTATTTGAAGCTACATCATGTGTTTCGCATGGATTTGAAGCTAACTCGATTATCTCGCCAGTATTTGAAACTATATCACTTATATCGCAAGTATTTGAACCTAAATAATTTGTTTCGCCTGCATTTGAAGCTATACCATCTACATCGCATTGATTTGAAGCTACATCATGTGTTTCGCATGGATTTGAAGGTAACTCGTTTATTTCGCCAGCATTTGAAGCTATATCACATATATCGCAAGTTTTTGAATCTAAATCATTTGTTTCGCATGGAGTTGAAGCTAACCTAATACATCGCATTGATTTGACGCAACATCATGTGTTTCGCATCGATTTGAAGCTAATCCTTCTACATCGCATTGATTTGAAGCTACATCATGTGTTTCGCATGGATTTGAAGCTAAACCTTATACATCGCATTGATTTGAAGCTATATCATGTATTTCGCATGGATTTAAAGGTAATTCATTTATTTCGCCAGCATTTGAAGCTATATCACTTATATCGCAAGTCTTTGAAATTAAATCGCTTGCTACACATGGATTTGTAGTTAAACCTTATACATCGCATTGATTTGAAGATACATCATTGGTTTCGCATGGAGTTGAAGCTAACTCGAATATTTCGGCAGAATTTGAAGCTACATCACTTATATCGCAAGTATTTCAAGCTAAATCGTTTGTTTCGCATGGATTTGAACCTAAAACCTTATACATCGCATTGATTTGAATCTATATCATGTGTTCCGCATGGATTTGAAGCTAACGCGTTTATTTCGCCTGCATTTGAAGCTGCATCACTTATATCGTTAGTATTTGAAGCTAAAGCATTACTTTCGCATGGATTTGAAGCTAAATCTTCTACATCGCATTGATTTGATGCTACAACATATCTTTCGCATGGATTTGAATCCAACTCGATTGTTTCGCATGCAGTTGAATCCAAATCAAGTATATTACAAGTATTTGATGCTAAACCATTTGTTTGCCATGAATTTGAAACTAAACCATGTGTCTCGCACGAATTTGAAGCTAAATCATGTGTTGCGCGTGAATTTGAAGCTAACTCGTTTGTGTCGCCAGCATTTGAAGCAGTATCACTTATATCGGAAGTAATTGAAGCTAAATAGTTTGTTTTGCATGAATTTGAATCTAAGCCTTCTACTTCGCATGGATTTGATGCTAATCTTTCTACATCGCATTGATTTGAACCTACATCATGTGTTTCGCATGGATCTGAAGCTACGTCTTTTATTTCGCCAGCATTTGAAGCTATATCACTTATAAATCAAGCATTTGAAGCTAAATCATTTGTTTCGCATGGATTTGAAGCTAAACCTTCTACATCTCATTGATTTGAAGCTACATCATGTGTTTCGCATGGATTTGATGCTAACGCGTTTGTTTCGCCTGCATTTGAAGCTATATAACTTATATCGCAAGTAATTGAAGCTAAATCTTTTGTTCGCATGGATTTGAATCTAAACAATCTACATCGCATTGATATGAAGGTATATCATGTGTTTCGCATTGATTTGAAGCTAACTCGTTCGTTTCGCCAGCATTTGAAGCTATATCACTTATATCGCAAGTAATTGAAGCTAAATCATTTGTTTCGCATGGATTTGAAGCTAAACCTTATACATCGCATTGATTTGAAGCTATATCATGTGTCTCGCATGGATTTGAAGGTAACTCGTTTATTTCGCCATCATTTGAAGCTATATCACTTATATCGCAAGTATGTGAAGCTAAGTCATTTGTTTCGCATGGATTTGAAGCTAAACAATCTACATCGCATTGATTTGAAGCTACATCATGTGTTTCGCATGGATTTCATGCTAATCTTTCTACATCGCATTGATTTGAACCTACATCATGTGTTTGGCATGGATTTGAAGCTAACTCGTTTATTTCGACAGCATTTGAAGCTATATCACTTATATCGCAAGTAATTGAAGCTAAATCATTTGTTTCGCATGGATTTGAAGCTAAATAATCTACATCGCATTGATTTGAAGCTACATCATGTGTTTCGCATGGATTTGAAGCTAACTCGTTCGTTTCGCCAGCATTTGAAGATATATCACCTATATCGCAAGTAATTGAAGCTAAATCATTTGTTTCGCATGGATTTGAAGCTAAACCTTATACATCGCATTGATTTGAAGCTATATCATGTGTCTCGCATGGATTTGAAGGTAACTCGTTTATTTCGCCATCATTTGAAGCCATATCACTTATATCGCAAGTATTTGAAGCTAAATCATTTGTTTCGCATGGATTTGAAGCTAAACAATCTACATCGCATTGATTTGAAGCTACATCATGTGTTTCGCATGGATTTGATGCTAATATTTCTACATCGCATTGATTTGAACCTACATCATGTGTTTGGCATGGATTTGAAGCTAACTCGTTTATTTCGCCAGCATTTGAAGCTATATCACTTATATCGCAAGTAATTGAAGCTAAATCATTTGTTTCGCATGGATTTGAAGCTAAACCTTATACATCGCATTGATTTGAAGCTACATCATGTGTTCCGCATGGATTTGAAGCTAACTCGTTTATTTCGCCTGCATTTGAAGCTATATCACTTATATCGCAAGTATTTGAAGCTAAATCATTTGATTCGAATGGATTTGAAGCTAAACCATGTGTTTCGCATGAATTTGAAGCTAGATTATGTGATTCGCATGGATTTGAAGCTAAAGCGTTCGTTTCGCCTGCATTTGAAGCTATATCACTTAAATCACAAGTATTTGAGTCAAAATCATTTGTTTAACATGGATTTGATTCTAAACCATCTACATCGCATTGATTTGAAGCTACATCATGTGTTTCGCATGGATTTGAAGCTAACACGATTATTTCGCCAGCATTTGAAACTATATCCCTTATATCGCAAGTATTTGAAGCTACATCATGTGTTTCGCATGGATTTGAAGCTAACTCGATTATTTCGCCAGCATTTGAAACTATATCACTTATATCGCAAGTATTTGAAGCTAAATCATTTGTTTCGCATGGATTTGAAACTAAATAATCTACATCGTATTGATTTGAATCTACATCATGTGTTTCGCATGGATTTGAAGCTAACTCGTTTATTTCGTCAGCATTTGAAGCTATATCACTTATATCGCAAGTATTGAAACTAAATCATTTGTTTCGCATGAATTTGAAGCTAAATCATGTGTTTCGCATGAATTTGAAGCCAAACTATGTGATTCGCATGGATTTGAAGCTAAAGCGTTTGTTTCGCATGCATTTGAAGCTATATCACTTAAATCACAAGTATTTGAATCAAAATCATTTATTTAACATGGATTGAAACTAATCCTTCTACATCGCTTAGATTTGAACCTACGTCATATGTTTCGCATGGATTTGAAGCTAACTCGTTTATTTCGCCAGCATTGGAAGCTATATCACTTATATCGCAAGTATTTGAAGCCAAATCATTTGTTTCGAATGGATCTGAAGCCAAACCTTCTACATCGCATTGATTTGAAGCTACATCATGTGTTTCGCATGGATTTGAAGCTAACACGATTATCTCGCCAGTATTTGAAACTATATCACTTATATCGCAAGTATTTGAACCTAAATAATTTGTTTCGCCTGCATTTGAAGCTATACCATCTACATCGCATTGATTTGAAGCTACATCATGTGTTTCGCATGGATTTGAAGGTAACTCGTTTATTTCGCCAGCATTGGAAGCTATATCACTTATATCGCAAGTAATTGAAGCTAAATCATTTGTTTCGCATGGATTTGAAGCTAAATCATGTGTTTCGCATGAATTTGAAGCTAAACTATGTCATTCGCATGGATTTGAAGCTAAAGCGTTTGTTTCGCATGCATTTGAAGCTATATCACTTAACTCACAAGTATTTGAATCAAAATCATTTATTTAACATGGATTTGAAACTAATCCTTCTACATCGCTTAGATTTGAACCTACGTCATATGTTTCGCATGGATTTGAAGCTAACTCGTTTATTTCGCCAGCATTGGAAGCTATATCACTTATATCGCAAGTATTTGAAGCTAAATCTTTTGTTTCGCATGGATTTGAAGCTAAATCTTCTACATCGCATTGATTTGATGCTACAACATGTCTTTCGCATGGATTTGAATCCAACTCGATTGTTTCGCATGCAGTTGAATCCAAATCAAGTATATTACAAGTATTTGATGCTAAACCATTTGTTTGCCATGAATTTGAAACTAAACCATGTGTCTCGCACGAATTTGAAGCTAAATCATGTGTTGCGCGTGAATTTGAAGCTAACTCGTTTATTTCGCCAGCATAGGAAGCTATATCACTTATATCGCAAGTATTTGAAGCTAAATCTTTTGTTTCGCATGGATTTGATGCTAATCTTTCTACATCGCATTGATTTGAACCTACATCATGTGTTTCGCATGGATCTGAAGCTACGTCTTTTATTTCGCCAGCATTTGAAGCTATATCACTTATAAATCAAGCATTTGAAGCTAAATCATTTGTTTCGCATGGATTTGAAGCTAAACCTTCTACATCTCATTGATTTGAAGCTACATCATGTGTTTCGCATGGATTTGATGCTAACGCGTTTGTTTCGCCTGCATTTGAAGCTATATAACTTATATCGCAAGTAATTGAAGCTAAATCTTTTGTTTCGCATGGATTTGAATCTAAACAATCTACATCGCATTGATATGAAGGTATATCATGTGTTTCGCATTGATTTGAAGCTAACTCGTTCGTTTCGCCAGCATTTGAAGCTATATCACTTATATCGCAAGTAATTGAAGCTAAATCATTTGTTTCGCATGGATTTGAAGCTAAACCTTATACATCGCATTGATTTGAAGCTATATCATGTGTCTCGCATGGATTTGAAGGTAACTCGTTTATTTCGTCATCATTTGAAGCTATATCACTTATATCGCAAGTATGTGAAGCTAAGTCATTTGTTTCGCATGGATTTGAAGCTAAACAATCTACATCGCATTGATTTGAAGCTACATCATGTGTTTCGCATGGATTTGAAGCTAACTCGATTATCTCGCCAGTATTTGAAACTATATCACTTATATCGCAAGTATTTGAACCTAAATAATTTGTTTCGCCTGCATTTGAAGCTATACCATCTACATCGCATTGATTTGAAGCTACATCATGTGTTTCGCATGGATTTGAAGGTAACTCGTTTATTTCGCCAGCATTGGAAGCTATATCACTTATATCGCAAGTAATTGAAGCTAAATCATTTGTTTCGCATGGATTTGAAGCTAAATCATGTGTTTCGCATGAATTTGAAGCTAAACTATGTCATTCGCATGGATTTGAAGCTAAAGCGTTTGTTTCGCATGCATTTGAAGCTATATCACTTAACTCACAAGTATTTGAATCAAAATCATTTATTTAACATGGATTTGAAACTAATCCTTCTACATCGCTTAGATTTGAACCTACGTCATATGTTTCGCATGGATTTGAAGCTAACTCGTTTATTTCGCCAGCATTGGAAGCTATATCACTTATATCGCAAGTATTTGAAGCTAAATCTTTTGTTTCGCATGGATTTGAAGCTAAATCTTCTACATCGCATTGATTTGATGCTACAACATGTCTTTCGCATGGATTTGAATCCAACTCGATTGTTTCGCATGCAGTTGAATCCAAATCAAGTATATTACAAGTATTTGATGCTAAACCATTTGTTTGCCATGAATTTGAAACTAAACCATGTGTCTCGCACGAATTTGAAGCTAAATCATGTGTTGCGCGTGAATTTGAAGCTAACTCGTTTGTGTCGCCAGCATTTGAAGCAGTATCACTTATATCGGAAGTAATTGAAGCTAAATAGTTTGTTTTGCATGAATTTGAATCTAAGCCTTCTACTTCGCATGGATTTGATGCTAATCTTTCTACATCGCATTGATTTGAAGCTACATCATGTGTTTCGCATGGATTTGAAGCTAACACGATTATTTCGCCAGTATTTGAAACTATATCAGTTATATCGCAAGTATTTGAACCTAAATAATTTGCTTCGCCTGCATTTGAAGCTATACCATCTACATCGCATTGATTTGAAGCTACATCATGTGTTTCGCATGGATTTGAAGGTACCTCGTTTATTTCGCCAGCATTGGAAGCTATATCACTTATATCGCAAGTAATTGAAGCTAAATCATTTGTTTCGCATGGATTTGAAGCTAAATCATGTGTTTCGCATGAATTTGAAGCTAAACTATGTCATTCGCATGGATTTGAAGCTAAAGCGTTTGTTTCGCATGCATTTGTAGCTATATCACTTAAATCACAAGTATTTGAATCAAAATCATTTATTTAACATGGATTTGAAACTAATCCTTCTACATCGCTTAGATTTGAACCTACGTCATATGTTTCGCATGGATTTGAAGCTAACTCGTTTATTTCGCCAGCATTGGAAGCTATATCACTTATATCGCAAGTATTTGAAGCTAAATCTTTTGTTTCGCATGGATTTGAAGCTAAACCTTCTACATCTCATTGATTTGAAGCTACATCGTGTGTTTCGCATGGATTTGAAGCTAACGCGTTTGTTTCGCCTGCATTTGAAGCTATATCACTTATATCGCAAGTATTTGAAGCTACATCATGTGTTTCGCATGGATTTGAAGCTAACTCGATTATCTCGCCAGTATTTGAAACTATATCACTTATATCGCAAGTATTTGAACCTAAATAATTTGTTTCGCCTGCATTTGAAGCTATTCCATCTACATCGCATTGATTTGAAGCTACATCATGTGTTTCGTATGGATTTGAAGGTAACTCGTTTATTTCGCCAGCATTTGAAGCTATATCACATACATCGCAAGTATTTGAATCTAAATCATTTGTTTCGCATGGAGTTGAAGCTAAACCTTATACATCGCATTGATTTGACGCAACATCATGTGTTTCGCATCGATTTGAAGCTAATCCTTCTACATCGCATTGATTTGAAGCTACATCATGTGTTTCGCATGGATTGGAAGCTAAACCTTATACATCGCATTGATTTGAAGCTATATCATGTATTTCGCATGGATTTAAAGGTAATTCATTTATTTCGCCAGCATTTGAAGCTATATCACTTATATCGCAAGTATTTGAAGCTAAATCATTTGTTTCGCATGGAGTTGAAGCTAAACCTTATACATCGCATTGATTTGAAGATACATCATGTGTTTCGCATGGATTTGGAGCTAACTCGTTTATTTCAACAGCATTTGAAGCTATATCACTTATATCGCAAGTCTTTGAAATTAAATCGCTTGCTACACATGGATTTGTAGTTAAACCTTCAACATCGCATTGATTTGAAGCTACATCATTGGTTTCGCATGGAGTTGAAGCTAACTCGAATATTTCGGCAGAATTTGAAGCTATATCACTTATATCGCAAGTATTTGAAGCTAAATCGTTTGTTTCGCATGGATTTGAACCTAAACCTTATACATCGCATTGATTTGAATCTATATCATGTGTTCCGCATGGATTTGAAGCTAACGCGTTTATTTCGCCTGCATTTGAAGCTGCATCACTTATATCGTTAGTATTTGAAGCTAAAGCATTTCTTTCGCATGGATTTGAAGCTAAATCTTCTACATCGCATTGATTTGATGCTACAACATGTCTTTCGCATGGATTTGAATCCAACTCGATTGTTTCGCATGCAGTTGAATCCAAATCAAGTATATTACAAGTATTTGATGCTAAACCATTTGTTTGCCATGAATTTGAAACTAAACCATGTGTCTCGCACGAATTTGAAGCTAAATCATGTGTTGCGCGTGAATTTGAAGCTAACTCGTTTGTGTCGCCAGCATTTGAAGCAGTATCACTTATATCGGAAGTAATTGAAGCTAAATAGTTTGTTTTGCATGAATTTGAATCTAAGCCTTCTACTTCGCATGGATTTGATGCTAATCTTTCTACATCGCAGTGATTTGAACCTACATCATGTGTTTCGCATGGATCTGAAGCTACGTCTTTTATTTCGCCAGCATTTGAAGCTATATCACTTATAAATCAAGCATTTGAAGCTAAATCATTTGTTTCGCATGGATTTGAAGCTAAACCTTCTACATCTCATTGATTTGAAGCTACATCATGTGTTTCGCATGGATTTGATGCTATCGCGTTTGTTTCGCCTGCATTTGAAGCTATATAACTTATATCGCAAGTAATTGAAGCTAAATCTTTTGTTTCGCATGGATTTGAATCTAAACAATCTACATCGCATTGATATGAAGGTATATCATGTGTTTCGCATTGATTTGAAGCTAACTCGGTCGTTTCGCCAGCATTTGAAGCTATATCACTTATATCGCAAGTAATTGAAGCTAAATCATTTGTTTCGCATGGATTTGAAGCTAAACCTTATACATCGCATTGATTTGAAGCTATATCATGTGTCTCGCATGGATTTGAAGGTAACTCGTTTATTTCGCCATCATTTGAAGCTATATCACTTATATCGCAAGTATGTGAAGCTAAGTCATTTGTTTCGCATGGATTTGAAGCTAAACAATCTACATCGCATTGATTTGAAGCTACATCATGTCTTTCGCATGGATTTCATGCTAATCTTTCTACATCGCATTGATTTGAACCTACATCATGTGATTGGCATGGATTTGAAGCTAACTCGTTTATTTCGACAGCATTTGAAGCTATATCACTTATATCGCAAGTAATTGAAGCTAAATCATTTGTTTCGCATGGATTTGAAGCTAAATAATCTACATCGCATTGATTTGAAGCTACATCATGTGTTTCGCATGGATTTGAAGGTAACTCGTTTATTTCGCCAGTATTTGAAGCTATATCACTTATATCGCAAGTATTTGAAGCTAAATCATTTGTTTCGCATGGATTTGAAGCTAAACAATCTACATCGCATTGATTTGATGCTACATCATATGTTTCGCATGGATTTGAAGGTAACTCGTTTATTTCGCCATCATTTGAAGCTATATCACTTATATCGCAAGTAATTGAAGCTAAATCATTTGTTTCGCATGGATTTGAATCTAAACAATCTACATCGCTTTGATATGGACGTATGTCATGTGTTTCGCATTGATTTGAAGCTAACTCGTTCGTTTCGCCAGCATTTGAAGATATATCACCTATATCGCAAGTAATTGAAGCTAAATCATTTGTTTCGCATGGATTTGAAGCTAAACCTTATACATCGCATTGATTTGAAGCTATATCATGTGTCTCGCATGGATTTGAAGGTAACTCGTTTATTTCGCCATCATTTGAAGCCATATCACTTATATCGCAAGTATTTGAAGCTAAATCATTTGTTTCGCATGGATTTGAAGCTAAACAATCTACATCGCATTGATTTGAAGCTACATCATGTGTTTCGCATGGATTTGATGCTAATATTTCTACATCGCATTGATTTGAACCTACATCATTTGTTTGGCATGGATTTGAAGCTAACTCGTTTATTTCGCCAGCATTTGAAGCTATATCACTTATATCGCAAGTAATTGAAGCTAAATCATTTGTTTCGCATGGATTTGAAGCTAAACCTTATACATCGCATTGATTTGAAGCTACATCATGTGTTCCGCATGGATTTGAAGCTAACTCGTTTATTTCGCCTGAATTTGAAGCTATATCACTTATATCGCAAGTATTTGAAGCTAAATCATTTGATTCGAATGGATTTGAAGCTAAACCATGTGTTTCGCATGAATTTGAAGCTAGATTATGTGATTCGCATGGATTTGAAGCTAAAGCGTTCGTTTCGCCTGCATTTGAAGCTATATCACTTAAATCACAAGTATTTGAGTCAAAATCATTTGTTTAACATGCATTTGATTCTAAACCATCTACATCGCATTGATTTGAAGCTACATCATGTGTTTCGCATGGATTTGAAGCTAACACGATTATTTCGCCAGTATTTGAAACTATATCACTTATATCGCAAGTATTTGAACCTAAATAATTTGTTTCGCCTGCATTTGAAGCTATACCATCTACATCGCATTGATTTGAAGCTACATCATGTGTTTCGCATGGATTTGAAGGTACCTCGTTTATTTCGCCAGCATTGGAAGCTATATCACTTATATCGCAAGTAATTGAAGCTAAATCATTTGTTTCGCATGGATTTGAAGCTAAATCATGTGTTTCGCATGAATTTGAAGCTAAACTATGTCATTCGCATGGATTTGAAGCTAA